>NC_083472.1:13202500-13377500 GCF_030014155.1 Tachysurus vachellii
TCTGTATCTCAGCAGGGTCTTGTCGCTCCTTTCCTGTTGGGGCCGGTGTTTGTTTTTGTACTGTGTCCCCTTGTGAGGTGCACCTCCCTCCCCTGCTGAGCTGACAACCTCAGCTCCCTGTGAAGAGCCACTTGGCTCCTTCACTACTGAAATAACAGATTCCCGAGAAGGAAACGACAGCTTCTTCAAAAGAGCTCCTACTCAAGGGTCTTGTGCCAGGGGGGTTGGGTATAACAAAGAGAGGTGTGGGGATGTACTTCATCAGTACTCCAATATTGGCCTATGAATTAACTGAAATATTAATGATGAAATATGGATGCATACATAGACAAAGAAAGAGCACCTAAATGTACTTATAATATAGATATATTTTTAATTGCGCTTTACTGTATTTTATTTGTGATATGTAGGAAACTCCCTTTGCTGAATTAAATAGATTCAAACTGTGGGGGATTGTAACTGTGAGTTGACTGAAGGTGAGAGTGGTGTTTTAGCAGTGTTTTGAAGTCTCTTAAGGCACTTCAGAAAGAAATTGCACATAAGAAAAAAGTTCTCATAAAAGTTGCAGCACATCCTTTAAATGTCATTGTGGACTCCTTTGATGGTACTGTCATATTCATGTGGCCCTTAATTCGAGATAATGAGATGGTGCTGGTGTAAAGTAACGGTGTGAAGTGTGTGCATGTGCTGTCTCGTATCCATTAGGGGATGAGCCATTTAACATGGCCCCCATGTTATGTGTTGCCGCAAGGTCTCCACCAAACCAGATGAATCTCCTCCCCATTCCGCTGTCTTTCTCTTCATCTGCTTTGCACTTTCTCACTCTCTTTCACTTGACCCCCACCCCACCCCCACTCTTCTGTGGCGTTCACTGTAGTGGATAGGGCCCTGACTTCCTCCTGAATTACATAGTGTCCTCCCTGTTTGCCAACCCTCTCACAGGCTGCGTATCTTGGATTCATTAACCTCGAGAACTTCCAGAGTTCCATTGTGCTAGATTTTTCTCTCTGTTTCAGGAGCCAAAGGCGGAGGGAGCAGCTATTGTCATTCACCACATGGCATGCGCATGTCTGTCCTTGATCCCTCACTTTGAAATGGAGTGCTCAAGAAAGGGCAAGTCATTCCACACAGCCCATAGTTTCCTATGCTTGATAGCCTTATAGCCTAATGTGTGAAGTAAAAATCTGAAGTTATGCATTCTCCTGACTATCCATCCTAATCCAGCATGACTCCAGTGAAGTGGTTGGCTGCTGTATTGTAAATGTAAAGGATCAACAGGGGGAGCTGTTTGCTAATCAAAGCAACATAATTGAATCAGGCCTGCGCCTACCGGCTGGTGCCAAGCCAGGAGGCTGAGTGCAATAAAGTTCTCACCTCATTATCAGAATCACAGGCACTGCCTGGGTGGGGGGATGAAAGCAGGGAAGAAGTGGTGATGAGTAAACTGAGAGAAGAGACACACTGATAGCTGCAGACTACAGATAGACACATTGGCCTATATCACAATAGAGGAACAGATCATGCACAGAAACTCTGTATCATGGTGGTGAATGTGTGTAGAGTGCCTATTCTCTATACTATATAGATTAAATGGTATTAGATATAG
Organism: Tachysurus vachellii; assembly: GCF_030014155.1. Classification (NCBI taxonomy): domain Eukaryota; kingdom Metazoa; phylum Chordata; class Actinopteri; order Siluriformes; family Bagridae; genus Tachysurus; species Tachysurus vachellii. The sequence goes on from NC_083472.1 coordinate 13,204,107, forward strand.
GTATAGATCAAATGGCATTTCAAATATGTATATGATTTGATATATGTGAAATATAATATAATATAATATAATATAATATAATATAATATAATAAAACGTATAGCATTTCTGGAACATACAGTTTAATTATTTTCAGTTGCTAGTGCAATTTCATTGTTTTTGCTTTTGTACATTTATGACAAGTTAAATGTTAATTTTATATATATAAAAGTTAACATTTAATAATGTCAGAAAGTTTCTAGGCCTAATTATGCCTATATACATTTTTAGTGTATTGAAATGAGTGCAGTTTTCCACAAATAATGAATGAATGAATGAATTTATTTATTTGTTTGTTTGTTTATTTTTCATAAACCGTCTGTATAATATGTTTGACCATACTTTGGCTAAGTTAAATAAATTAATACTTAATTGAACTTTGCTTGAGGCTTTAATAAGAAGCAGAGCCCCCTGAAAATGGTTAAGAAATGATTTAAAATGAGTGAGCTTGTGGCAGCTGGTTTCTTCCTATCTTTACACGTACAACCAATAAATCAATATCAAATCTTAAGTGCAGGATGCCAGATGGCCTTCCTCCAACCCTCAACCTAGCAGCTCAGTCCTCTCATAGCCAGCATGGCTACTGTAAGCCAAGCCCACTTAGAAGTCCCTTTGAAGACTTTCCATTCAACAAGAACTCCATGAATGACTAAAGAGAACAAATAAGCTGTTACGACTCAGGCCAGATCAGTGTTTATGTTTTTCTGAACATCAAAGGCACTGTGAGTGTTTGATATGCAGACCCACACCTTGCACCAGAGCTAGGACAGGTAAAGGGGTGGAGTACTCCATTGAGAGAAAAAAGGGGGACTCTTGTGAGTTCTCCCTCTTGGCTCTTGCCAGAGGGCGCGTAACTCGGTGCCTCTAACTCCCTACAGAGCAATCAGCCACTCACACCTTCCTGTGTCTATGGAAGCTCAGAAATATAATGTTGTTTCCTAACATCTATGGTTTACTTGTCATTTTAATGTCTTCTAGGTCTGATAATGACATTTTAATGTGCTCGTCATATCACAGTGATTTAAAGCAACTTTACTATCTTTCACACTACAGAGTTCCAGACCACTGGGATGCATACTTGCATCAGTGTAACACAGACAGTGTCAGTTTCTTTAAACACAAACCAACAAGGTCATCTAGATTTCTGTGTGGGCCTTGGAATAGCTTAAACAGTAGTTTGATTGAATGGCTGTTCACAAGGCAGTGTGAAATGCCAGAACTGAGGCGAGGTGTGAGTGGGAAAAAGCAGGCTACTCCATCCTTTGTGTAGCTCTTTGGCTGAATGCGCAGCCTCCATTGTTCCAGGCTGACCATCCAGCCCCATCAGACTCTCTCCTTCACTGCTTTGTCCTGAGCTGCATGACCACTTCCTTCAGCCAGGTCAGAGCAAGGTCGTGATTTTGTAAACTTGCCTCTCTCACTCTCCGGCTGTTCAAACATACACAAGATGTATCAATCTGAGTTTACGTCAAAAGCATTTATTTGAGTCATTTTAAGCAATGACCTAAAAAATTATGTCTGAAAAATATGAGAAATTACAATTTTTAATTGACCCACATCTTATACTGAATTAATCAAATCAGCTTTCTCTAACAGACTGTAGATTTACTGCATTGAGTTAACCTTGCCAGTTAACCTTAAAGGGGTCAGCTATTTAGTTGTAAAGACATGGGGTAGTCTGACCTCTTCCATTTGTCCTAAGGCAGAGGCTGTCTCTTCGGGCCAATAAAATGAAGCTATACTTTTTCTTGATTGAAAAAAGAAAGGCTGATGTAAGAACAGACACAACATATGCAGACCAGGTCAGCCCAGTACTACAAGAGAGTCGGACTGGAGAAGGGGGAAGAGATAGTACCTGATAAACATCAGCGCAGGCCTTTGATCTTTAAGAAACTGATAAGATGTTACACAGTGGCATGCTGAGTAGACATGCAGATCAACATTGCAGGTACAAACAAGCATGCAGAGGTAGAGATGGCTTAGAGAAGAATAGCTACATAAGAGGAAAGGTTGTTGTACGAGATTAGATAATTTGCTTTTCAAGATCAATCTTTAGTGTTGGGCAGGACATGTTACAGCAATATTATAAATTCAGATTCAATACTGATATTGTTTGCTTGCCTAGACAGACAAAATGGAGCTTAAATAGCTTTGTCAGCTAGTTTAATCTAAGTGCTCAGTTAAGTATGTTTTATGGCTATTTAACATATGAATTTTGGAATAAGTCTGGAAATCAAAGTTTAGTCCAATTCAGAAACCAAGGCACAGCAAAGCACATTACTTCAATTACAACTGCCATATTTAAAGGAATAGTGTGCTGATTACTCAGTACTGATGTAACACTCAAAGCTCAAATAAAGCCTTTAGGGATAGGGCTGTGTCTGTGTGATCCACTGGCAATGATTTAGGGCATGCATGTGGAGGCCAGACAGGGCCTGATGGCCTGAAACAGATGCCTGGCTGTCTGGCTTGTGGAGGAGGGGGAAACTGTACTCAAAAGGAAGCTGTAACGACCCACTGAGTTAATGCGACTCATCTGAGCCTCCTAGCAACAGAGCTGCGACACAACTGCATTCACTGCACCTGCAGCCAGGTCCAAACACATGTGGTTGTAAGAGAAATATATAATTAAGACTTTTTTCACCCTCCAAGGGAACAGGAAAATGCTAAACATTATACAGTACAGATTAGCTACTTACCTTTCCTCTAACAAATTAATAAAAATAAAAAGAGGACGATTTATATTCCCAATGGACATAGTCTCTGACTGAACCATATTAAAAACACATGCTGAATCTGATCTTGACTAATTGAACCTGTGGGAGATTTTAAACTGACATGTCAGATAGCATTCTTCATCACCTTCATTAAAACACCAACAAGGGGAATATTTTTTGAAAGAATAATGTTCATCCATTCACTACATCTTTATGTTATTCTGCTGGAATGCAGGAATACTGATAAGGAGGCAAAATGAAATGTTGTTTTGTTTAACAGTGTTCTCAGTGAATAATTTGACATGTAATATTTTACACTGTTCATATTGTTAGTTTTATTCTAAAATACCATACAAATGTTTATTTCCAACTCAGTAAGGAGGAAAAATACAACGTCAGTTTAACATTGTCAGTGATAACATTTTGATTAACAGCAAGTCACCCGCTTTTACAAAAAGACATATTTTTCATCCAAACCAACCCATCCATCCATCCATCCATCCATCCATCCATCCATCTATCCATCCAGCCATGCATCCATCCATCCATCCATTCATTCATTCATTCATTCATTCATTCATCCATTTGTTCATTCATTCATGCATTCATTCGTTCGCTCTTCGTTCGTCCGTTCGTTCATTCATTCATTCATTCATTCATTCATTCATTCATTCATTCATTCATTCATCTATCCACCAATTTACCCCATAAGATGTAATGTAATTGAACATAGTTTGGAACTGCAAAATATAAAAAGTCCAAGGTTTCATACCTCATTAGATCTAAGAGATCAGGTCATAAATTGGATACCTTGTCTACAGCTACAGAGAACAAGATAAAGCTTGAGTGAGCCACGCTCCAATTAAAAGGATTAAGAATTTAGGCTCTCCATTATCAGCTCTCTCTTACAGACTTCAAAGAGCGCATGAAGTGAGAAAGCAGCTGGCCTGGTGGTGTGACTTTTTTCTCTCCCTTGCTGCTGTTTGCGTTGAGGATGTTTACCGATCCCAGCAAGGACAAACAGGCTCATTGTTGTTTGTATGGAGACCTGCTCAAACAGACAAGCTTGTGTAGATGATTCAGCCAGGATGTGTCTCAGTATTGGCTTTACACACTAGACCTAGCTTTGAAGGCAGTGTTTCCCATCACCAGAACAGGTTTCGGTCATGGGGGTCTGAAGTGGCCACACAACCAGATATTCAACTTGGTCAAAGACTTAGTCCTTTATAAGTCTTTTATAAATAAAGAACCATGCAAGGGTTCTCTGGGTTGATGTCTATTAGATTTGTAAACATAATCTTTAACTAAACATTACCTAAATCTATAGCTCCTTTATTTAATGTAGACCTATATTATTTGTACTGCATTCTGAATTTTACTGCACTCTTAGTATTTTAAATGTGAATATTGCATACATTGTACATTTAAAAGATGAAGAAATCTACAATATGATAAATTATGAAAAATAAAAAATAACTGAAAATTTGGAATTGTTAAATTCTTAGAAAGAAATTGCAAAACCAACAAAAAAAACCTTGATTTTTGCTTACACCCAAGCATCAACATATTGGATGTAAAAACTGACCACAAGGTGTCACTCTGAAACACTTCTATAGCCTCTCCATTTCAGCACCTTAGGCAGCTGTACAAACATGTAATCCACACATTTGAGTGAAGATCTCTGTCTGACACACACATACCAAATAAAAAAAAAAATAACATGGCACACCAAATACTAGAGTGGACATGTTATTAAGAGTTCTGGTGAGATATATTAGTAAGGCTTTGGTCAGGTTATTTTAAAAGATAGGAATGAATATTCAGGAGCATTTAAAGCATTTCTAGTATACTCATATACTCTAGAATGCAATGCGTGTTAGAATCAAATCATTGCACACTATAGTGTGTGAGTTTAATATTGTGAGTTATTTTTGGAAAACATTACTAACACTTTACGTATCATCCTCATTGTCAGGAAATCTTTGGGAAAATTAATACAATTCTAAACATATTCCATCTTAATAAAAGATCTATTTGGATAAGTATTTGGAAGACAAATGATCAAAATGTTTTTGTTTTTTTTAAAGAATCAAACGCTTCATTACTTACAAAAGAATCATTACTTACATATGATAATGTAATATATAAATAATGTGTAGTGTAATATTTTAGCAGGACAGAAAATTGGGATCAGCATAACAAATGTAGTCTTTTAAACAGTCGATCTGATAAAAATTTGGATGACAAATGACTAAAAACAGTTAAAGCTGACAGTGTAACAGATTTCAATAACTAACCAGTACCTATAATACAGTAGTGTAACATGGATTATGTATACAATGTCATTGTGCAACATGCATGTACTATATCTAGAATATAATCTCAGCATTATGATGAACTAATTAAAAAAACTTGAACATGATATTTAAATAAGCATATGCCAATATCTGCTGAGGCCACAAGACTATAAATCAGAGTGGAACAAGCCTGTAGAAGTGGTTTTATGATGGTGGGTGGTGGGGAGACTTCCCTTGCATCCTGCAGGGGGTTGGAAACTGACACAGTTCAAGTGTCAAAAGCCTTTTAACTAGCAAAGTCCCAAACAATGTCTTATTACTTTATTGGGCATCATTTAGAAAGATTCATTATACTCTCTCCAGCTTTAAAATAAGTACAAGAATTATAAAGAATTTATTATTCTGTAAAAATATATATTCACATTTGGTTCACTCCTGATTCAATCCTGTCATACGCAATATGTAATATGCAACAAAAAATCTATTATTACCTATTTAATTTTGTAATTAAATTATTGACTCATAAAACAATTACATACACAATCTGATGAAAAACCATAACTTAAATCATTGTTAAAGAATGACCTGTATTTAATGGATTTATGTGCATTTAAGTGATTTTCATTTAGCTGCAAGGTTGTGTCCAAATAAATCATACTGCATCATACTGTTTTTGTTTATTTGCCTAATTGTTATTATTATTACATTAATACAACAAAATACCCAACCCATGGGGCATATTTTAAACTTTTGTCCAGACTGAATGAAAACCATGATGTTTGGTAACTTGGGACAGTATGTTTGGGAAATTGGGACACATAGGTCTCAAATTCATCGTCAATCAGCCTTTTTAAAAAAACAATTATTTATATGTTCCATGCATATTCATGGCCTCAATACATCAAATTAGTTTTTCTTATTAATCGGAAAATCAGTGTTTTCTTAATTCTTAATTCTTTTCTAAAATTCAGTTTGAGCCGACAAATAGTATTCAGTAGAAAACCATCACTTAAAGGTAAGCAGTTTTTTATAGTACATTTCTTGCAGTAGCAGCATAAAACATCCTTATCAATACTCTTGGAATTTGTTTTGAAAATTCTTAAAATTAGTTCATGCATAAATTATGTGCATAATAAATATGTCATGTCGATGTTCTAACCTTAATTAGTAAAAAAAAAAAAAAAAAAAAAAAAAAAAAAAAAAAAAAAATAGTAAAAAAGAAAATTATAATTTACATTTTTTTTTAGGTTTTGTTTTGTTTTGTTTAGTTCACTGCAATGAGGTAACTGCTTTTGAATTCCAACTATCAGGGCAGGAAATAAGTGCTGCTAATTTAGACTACCTTATGCCACAGTGTACCTGAAATCACCCTGAATTTAAAAATGCCAACAAACTACAATAAAACTTTTTTCTAGTGGAAGTCAGACTATGAATATGTGATTTAACCTACCCGCCAAAAACTCTTGCAATAAAGGAAATTTCTTTTTCCTATTTATTTATTTATTTATTTATTTATCAAAAACGTGACATGTGACTATTAAAAACTATAGACGAACCATTTTGTCACCTAAAACATGTCTATGTCGTCACCTAATTATTCGGTGACACAAAAAACCGCAAAGAACCTTTCGCATGAAGAAGGAACAGAGTCTAGCACTAAACAAAAATAGTAACAAAACGATAATATAACAAAAAAAACGCTTAAAGGAGGTGCTATCAAAATGGTTTGTTTGGTCCTCGTGCGCACGCTAGTTTGAAGGCACACCTGGCCCTGTACCTGCGCACACACACACTTCCTGTCCAAACGTCACTACCTGCAAGTTTGTTTTCGAAACTGCGTCGTCAGTGGAATCAAACTACCTGTAGGAATATCCCATGGACTCATTATGGCATAACTTAAGCTATATCACTTCCAAGACAGGGCAGTCTTTTCGATAGTGAACCCTGTTTAGGATAAAACAGGTAATTTCCCCATATCAGCTTCTTAGTGCTTTGTTTTATTGCCCACTTCCGGAAAAGCCTCTCAGGTAAGACGAGTTTCGGTATACATTAAAGCGATGGATAGCCAGTAATTCATATTAAAGTCACGTTTAATTTCGTGTGTAGTTTCTTCGTTTTAACTACAAATCGCTTGATTTGGGGTGTTTAATGACACCAAGGTGCATTTTTAAGGTCATTGACGCGCCTGAGGTTTCGATAAAGAAACTAACAAATTACATTAAAGTCGAATACGCTGGTTATTTTATACTTTTTATCATATATTTTCATATATCATTATATTTGCTTCAGTAAACTTTAGTCTGTTGTCTCGCTTGCGAACAGGTTCTCTGAACTGACTGCTAAATGATTTATAGCGCTGTACTCCGGTGTCGGGTCAATGTGCGCCCCAATCTCGTTTTCGTACACGTGTATGTGTCGTTTGTGTAAAGATTTACTACAGATTTACTACTTAATTTTTTTTTATACCTTTATTGCTTACTTGGCAAGTGTTTTGTCATGCTATTGTACAGGTCATGGTATTGTACAGGTCACTTATTTTGGCCATCTACACACAGATGTATGGACTGGAAAGGGGCATTAAGGCCACAATGTTTGTAATTTGTGTTCATATTTTAATATGTTCTTTTAAAATATTTTACAGACCAGATCAGTTCAGTTGGTGAAATGTGCATCAAGCTTTGTGGATGGCATTGATAGTATTCTCCAGTAACATTAGGATGAGACTTTCAGTCTCCCTGCCCATCTCTTTTCCTGTCTCTTTACCATCATGTGCTTACTCAGAAGAAATGCATCATTTCTGCCTGAATTATAATTATAGAGGCTCTATGGACTGCTATGGAGTTGCTTATTTATTTATGTATGGTAGTGGTGGAGCGAGTGATTCATAGTCTTCCTGTCAGATTGAGAAAAGCTTTTCAAACTGGCCACTCTCATTTACTCTGATTTACAAGTTTCTCTATAGATGTTGGACAGCCGCATTATTAGGCTGCACCTCCTTCCTTCAAAATTGGAAAGCTACTTGATATTGACTGATACAGACAACATCTATTGTTTCTGCCAGGCTTGCCACAGCTTTACACTATAGGCTGAAATTGGTATACATGACAAATCTATCAGAATCCGAAAGAGCTTTAAGTATGTTTGCGCATACAAGGAATTTGTTTTAATGTCATATGCTTCCAGTACACAGAGACAACAAGGTGAGGCTACCAAAAAATACACATTAAAATTAATTGAAAAATAAATAAATTGTATGTACAGGTGTGCTATAGATGGTAGCATGGAATAGAATAGAATGACATGCAGGGATGTACTTGTATGGAGGTGCTAACAGTTAAATGTAAGGTTATTGCACATTGCGTAATGGTGGAAATATTTAACTGTTCATGAGGTAGATTTCCAGGGGAAGAAACTGTTCTTGTGCCTGGTTGTGCTGGTATATGGGGCTCTGTAAAAGTTCAAAAAGTTGATGACTTGGATGTGAGGGATCCAGACTGATTTTCTGAGCCCTTTTCCTTACTCTGCATATATACAGTTCTTGAAGGGTGGGTAGAGGAGCATCAATAATCCTTTCAGCAGTGCAAGCTGTTCTCTGTATTTCTCTGATGTCTGATTTTGTAGCTGAGCCAAACCAGACAGTAATTGAAGTGCACAGAATAGACTCAATGACTGCTGAGTAGAACTGTTTCAGCAACTCCTGTGGCAGGTTAAACTTACTCAACTGTCTAAGAAAGTACATCATTTGTTGGGTCTGTTTCAACAGTGGTGTCAATGTAAGTGTCTTAATTCGGGTCCAGGGAGATGGTGGAGCCCAGGAAATTGAATGCCTTCACTGCAGCCACAATGCTGTCCATGATGGTGAGTGGGGGGAGTGCAGGGGGGTTTCTTCTGAAGTCCACATTCATCTCCGTGTTGAGCTGTTGGCCGTATTGAGCTCAAGGTTGTTGTGGCTACACCAGACAGCCATCTCTTTTACCTCCTGTATGCAGGCAGACTCATCTCCGTCTTTGATGTGGCCGATGACTGCGGTGTCGTCCGCAAACTTCAGGAGACAGATGGGTCATTACAGGTGCAGTCACTGGAGAGCAAAGCGCCATGGCTGCCATGTGCGGCACCATCATGCTATGCTATATACCTCATACATTTACATTTACAGCATTTGGCAGACGCCCATATCCAGAGCGACGTACAGAAGTGCTTAAGTCTCTATTATTGGATAGAGGATTGAGCTTTAACTGATGAACAGTCATCCATGATGATATTTCTGCCAGACATGCTAAGATCAGATCAGAAGCTGTAGTATCTGAGGGTGGGAAAGAGAAAATAAGTTGTGTATCATCAGCATAGCAGTGGTAAGAGAACCCATGTGAGGAAATAACACCAAGAGAGTGAGTATACAGGGAGAAAAGAAGAGGACCAAGTACTGTGCCCTGTGTGGAGCAGATGTCACTCCCCTCCATGTTATCTGATATTTGCATCCTTCCAGGTAGAGGGTGGACAAGAGAGTCTTGTGGTTGACCGTATCAAACGCTGCTGAAAGGTCAAGGAGTATAAGGATGGATGACAGTTTGGCTGATCTAGCAGCATGTAGTTTCTCAGAGAAACTACATCCAAAAGGGCTGTCTCTGTGGAATGAGCTGCTTTAAAGCCAGCCTGGTTGGGATCTTGGAGCTTGTTCTGTGAGAGACAGACAGTTGATTATAGACAATGCGTTCAAGAATTTTTGAAAGAAACGGGAGAAGTGATACCGGTCTGTAGTTACTGATGTCTGATGGATGCAGAGCAGGTTTCTTTAGTATGGGAATAACCCTTGCTCTCTTGAAAGTAGTTGGTACCTGACCAGATGTTATGTCATTAGCCAGGCTCTGGTTAACAAATCGATTATTATTGGGCCTTATATATTGAGCAGAACACTCTGTTCTCTGGATAAAAGGCCTAAATATAACATATTATAGATTTTTTTTTTTTGCATCCACAGTTGTGTAGAAAATCAAACTACTAACCAGTTCCTTTAGATTTATAGTGTGTTCATGTTTTGCTGTGCTCAGATCAATGTGCAATTAGGTTCCCACATTTACAATACCAATATTCATGTACACACTTATTGATTTAGCGTTGTTGGGTTCTAAGGTTAAACAATGGTCATGCTTGAGTTTTTATAAAACTTTGGTTAGTTGAGAGCAGACACTGATCAAATCTCAATAGCTTAGATGTTCCCAAGAACATTTATGGTGTTTTTGGGTAATTCTTGGTTTCATAAGAGACCTGACCGTTCTATGCATTTGTTGTATAATAGTCAGTTAGCTATCTGGTTCTGAAAACATCCAATATTCAACACTGTGTTTAAAACACATGCTTTAAACTTGATATTACATCTCAATTTTGCTTTATAAAGCTTTGCTTTTTCCATAACTTTTGGTTTTGTCGACATTAATAGATTTATCAACACTTCCAGTAGAAAAGAGGCTTATTCATTTACCACAAAAAATACACAATGCTTTATTTTTACTATCCTTATTTTCTTTCAGCATGTATAACATCAAAATTTGCGATGCACTACAGAGATTTTTGTGGAAAACTTGGCAGATTAGCAAGCACAAGAGTCTTTTTTAAACTACTACCAGTGAAGACACACATGTAATCACTTTCTCTGACAGCTGTACTCACATTCGACACACGTAAATGTATGAGGGCTTTGGCTGAATTCACTTTATGATGTCACACAACACAACTTGACCCAAATCAGCAGTAATTTTGTGCAATTTTTTTTATCAGTTTTTTGTGGTTAAATTCTGCGTTTGCAAAAACACAATATCCTGGAGAGACTGTTAAGTTTGCCACCTGCAGAAGAGACACACACAATGCACAAAGTAGATAAACAGAAAAAAGTAAGATAAAAATCTTTGCTTTGACTTATTTGTTGCATATGTGAATTATTCCACCACCACCAGTTTTTTTTTTATTTTTCCATGCTTAGTCCGTTTCTCCATACAAAACATTTTGAACCATAAGTTTTCATTAAGCATTTCTGGAGACTGTCATTTATTTTTTGTTCCTTTAGGAATTTCTCTGCTGATCTGGTTTGAATCGTTGTTTAAAGCTTTATCTATGGTCAAGTCTGAACCTTCTGCCAGAGTCAGTTAGGTTTTGGGTTGAAATTTCTGAAGTACTTAGCAGAATTTATGATCCCATTAGTCTTAGAACCACTGAAACATGCAACTAAACAGCCCGAAGGCATCAGTCATCAGTTTTACTTATACAGACTCTGAATATCATTAAACATTCTGAACATGTGCAAAAATCAATTTCTAGTCTCTTATAGGATTATCGTTAGCTAGCGACTAGCTAGTAATGCAGGTGAAAGTTGCTAACAAAGCTTTATTTTCTGCTGGGTACACTACATGGGCAGATGTTTGTAGGCACCTGACCATCAGACCCCAAATAGTTTTTTTTTTCAGAATACAAAGTTGGAAGCACAGTTGTATAGAATGTTTACCATGCTGTAGAATTTCCGTTCACGGGAACTAAGTTGCCCAAATTTATCTCAGCATGCATCCCATGCACAATGTGAGGTTTATGAAGATATGGTTTGGCAAGGTCGGTGTGGAAGAGCTCAAGTGGCCTGCACTGGGCCCTGACCTTGTCCCCACTGGACATCTTTGTGATGAACTGGAGCACTGATGTACGCCAGACCTTCTCACCCAACATCAATACCTGTCTTCACTCCTGCTCTTGTGGCTGAATGATCACAAATCCCTTCAAACATGCTCTCAAATGCAAAGCATTCCCAGGCTAACTAAATATGAAATTTAGATGTTCGGAAATCGCATATGGTTGTGAATGATGTATCTTACTACATACTAATATACAGGGTACATGGTATTATTGCACCTTGATGTATTAAATACATAATTTTGTTATTATATACATTTGCTATGTACCCTATCATTTCTGTACACAGCTAGCTAGGTTAGCTAATATTTAATAATGTTTTGGAAGTAATGTGTCTAGAACCAGATGAAGCTATTTGATGCCATCAGTGGTGTTTGCCTTAGCTGCTTTCTGTACTTAAGTAATGATTTGCCTACAAAGGTTTCTGTTCACTTATATTAGAAATCATTCTATGCTGTGTGTAGTTTTGCTGATTGTGGTTCATTTTCAGTATAACGAATGCTTCTAGATATCGCATGAGTAAACCAACACCAATATTCTAACAGGGGTAAGTTCACTTGTCTGTTACCATGTTAAAGTAAAGCTAGATTTGTAATTTAGTAACTACATGCTTTTTGGTCACTGACCCCTGGCAAAAAGAGTATTTCATAGTTTCTACTACAGTCGATTTGTTGTGCTGCTGTGGTAGCCCTTGAATGTAAATTACAATCCAACAGATTTATCATCAGCCTGTCTACCTGTTCATGTTTATTTATAGGGTTTGTTCTGTTTGGTCTTGGAAATGAAGCTGTGACATTTGAGCTAGATTTACCACCTTGAAAGGGCATAGCCTCATTCTGACTGCTGTTTTAGTGACAGCCTTTGCGGTAATATGTGCAATGACTACATTTAATTCATAAAGGTGGAAATGATTGCATTCAAAAATAATGCTTAATAATGGGCCAGTAATGTTGATCTTTCACCACTTCTTAATGGAATGCTCTTCCTTGTGCTATATAAGCACATGAACTCCCCCTTCTTAGATCTCTGTCTCACACACACACACACACACACACACACACACACACACACACACACACACACACACACACAAACACACGCACACTCATAACTTGACCCCTCCTCCTGTCTGTATGGCAAGACACTAAACACCGCTCTCTCCTTCAGTCCAGCTAGTCACACGGTTCTCCCTAGCTGCATGGTTTTTGTGTACATACAGTTTTAAGTTTCACTCATGCTCAAGGCAGTCAGCATTGCTGAATTTGAACTTTTTTTTTTTTTTTGCATGGAGTGATTTCTAGGAGTCTGTGAGGTGGGTAGAAAACCTAAACATTTACTACCACAAATGCATAGAGGAAATGATTTGTTTGTTTACATTGGAGGAGAACGAGGAGCCTAAATAGGACTGGTCATGTTTCTTTGCAGTTTGGGCATGCGTTTGTGACTAGTTTTTTTAGTGAGATATTATGACCTTCAAAAATTAGCAAGAGAACTGTGACATTCAATCATGCTGTGATTCCTGAGGAAACTTGTTCTGAGGATACAGCTGCCTCTCTTTCTCTGCATATTGTTGCTGTTAAGTGGATTTGTGTCATTTCCTGTCCAGCCAGGCAGGAGCCAAAAAAAACCCCTCCACTAGCCACACTTTTTCTTTGTTCTCTTTTTCAACAGAAATGTAAGATGAGGAGACAAAGAAGGCAGATGTCTCTTCCTTCTCTGGAGTGAACGCTCATCTCGACAGATTTTGTGCCTGACCAAGCTTAGAGTTAGAGCGGAGATTTAAGGACGCATCTCCAATCTAGAGCGAGAAAGAGCTTGCTGGACCATGGCGGAGCAGAAGGCACTGGCATCACCGGGTAATTTGACCTGGTCACATGTGTGCAAAGAGTGTGGGCAGTGCCATGAGAGCCAAGATTGTCACGTATATGAGTACCAGGATGAGGTGGATGATGAGTTGGTGTGCCACATATGTCTACAGCCACTGCTTCAGCCTGTGGACACACCGTGCGGACATACATACTGCCTGCAGTGCCTGAGCAGCTTCTTGCGTGAACAGGACTTCTGCCCCGTGGACCGGCAGCGAGTGGCTTTACAACAGTGTCGGTCTGCCAGCCTGCTGGTGCGCAACCTGCTCGATAAGCTCACCGTGCTGTGCCCTTTCCACAATGAGTGCCAGCAGAGCATGCAACGCTGTGAGCTACAGCCTCATCTACACAACAGGTCAGTGTATAAGGTGTAACTTGCAGCATATTGTAACAGTATCTGTGTAATATATGAACATGATAATCACCTTTACAGTAGCAGTTAAAATCATTTAATGAATATTTTAGTTCAGGTAACTGAAGTAACTGCATGTATGTAACTTGTTATTTGCATCCATAATTCCAATTAGTACAAGTGTGATGGCTGTATGCATACAACGATGTGTATTGAACTACATTCTATATGATTTATTATTTAACTTGATTACTTTACACATTAGCCACATTTAATTTGAATATTAGTGACCCATGCATGTATCTTGACATTATAAAGGATTACGTCCTACATTGTGCTTATACACACTAAGCTCTGACAGCATTCTTGAAAACCGACTCTACAAATCCCAATGTCCAGTCAGAGGTGAAAATTACACTTTAACAGATATATAAATATGTTTATTGCGTAATTAGCTGCTGATTTTCATTTGTTCAGATAAGTGGCTATATGGGTCTTCATCCTATTTGTATGGCTAGCAAGTCAAAACCTCTGTAATCAGCCATGACAACTGGTTAGACAAATGACATGCATAGAGCTGCTGGTTCACATCAGAATCAGAATCAGAATCAGAATCAGAATCTGGTTTACTGGCCAAGTGTGTTGACACACACTTGGTTCCAGCTGTTTGTGACTCTCAAAAGTACATACATAAATAACATTACTATACAAGTGACCATTCATTCTTTCAACTACAGTAAGAGCTTTATCCTAGTTAGGGTTGTGGTGGATCCAGAGCCTTTTGCTGTCAGTCATAAGCTAAAATGTGTCACTTCTGTATGTGTCCAAAAACTAGCCAATAGTACTGATAAAACAGAAGCTGGATTTATTTAACAGTGCTTATGCAGTGAGGCCTCGATTTGTTCAGTTTTTGATGACATTTGTTGGCCATTTAGTGGGCATGGTTAAGGCTCACAGGACTTGTTGCATCCATTTATAGTTCATCCACTTATTCCTTCCACCTGTTGGAAAAAAAAAGGTTCAAAAATAAAGATTTTGAGGCTTATTCAATGTCTATCACAGGAACACTGGGCATGAGGTGTGAATACTCCCTGGATACTATGTCGGTCTGTTGTAGGGTACCTTGCATTCACACACATGACGTAGATGATGTATGTCACGAATAACGGCTATACGTATGCAAACATCAGTGATAAGAGCTATCTTGTATTAGGGATGTTTAACAACAATAAACGCAAGTATAAACTGATAAAAATTTTAACTTGTTATTTAATAAATAAGAATCTTCGCAGATTGATAAATGTATTATTATTATTATTATTAATAATAATAATAATACTAATAATATTATTATTATTATTATTATTATTATTATTAACAACAATAATAATATTTTACATGACTTTGTAATATTTGCATTGATTCATTATTCAGTCCAAATCTGAGAAGAGGGTTTTTTAGCTTTTACGTTTTGATTTTTAGCTTGGTTCTTGTCTTAAGATATGGCTGTGTTTGGAAATGATCTATAGAATAAGTGCATATGGTTCTGTGGTCTATGATTTTTTTTTTGTTCCCACACATGGAAAAAGTAGATAAAAATCATGCCTGGGTGTCTTTGGAATGTAGCTGTATCAGTATTCTGGGAGCAGAGATTTGACCAAGATCAACTGGAAAGCTAAATATAGAATATAAATGATTTGAGAAATTACATTATTTCTATTAATTCATGCAATAAACTGGAAAGCAAATGATGAATGACAATAAAATATTTGAGGGTCTGACCTTTGTTTTAGGCCAGACTTTTTTTTATTTTGCAACCATTCAAATCTGTCCTTATTATAATCATTTGGACTAAACAAGACATTTCCATTTTTTGCGAGATCATGTGCATGGTATATGGGATATCATTGGAAGCAGACACTTTTCCTGGGCCCCAGCATTGGCTTGGCCTTCTACTTATCATCTGTGATGTAATGTTAAGGTCTAAAGGTTGTTTGGAAGGTAATTTATGTGGGCTGGAGAGGCTCAGTGTAAACACACAGCGAGCAGGGAGTGTTCAGGAAGGCAGAGGAGGAGGAGAACATTTACTCGGTCAGACCTGATCCTGATCTAGTTTGACCTGTCAACTTGGTCTTCCTGCAGTGGAGTAGAATAGTTTTCACTCATTTTCCTATTCCTTTCATCATCTTACTATGTGTCAGAAAAGCCCAAGTCTTCCTCTTTATTCAGCCAACAGAGAAACAAGGCCTGTTGAGACAAACACTGACATGTGCTTGCAAGTTATCATGTAGCAGTGAAAGAAATGAATGCACATTAATTTCACCACTCCTGTGTGATTATTTAAGATTTTAAAGACATGGATACATTTGTTATTTGTAGTCACTGGTACTGCCATCCCATAATGAATGTTATGTAGGCTAATTACCAACATACCACAGAGTAATGAACCATGCTTGCTAATGAAGCATGCTTGATTTCCCTTTCCTTTAGTTCCCATGTCTGGAGATCTGTGCTCTGTGTTCTGTCATTCTGGCCCCTTATCTTTTGTCTGATTCTTGGTTCTCCTTCACTTCCTCTTTTCCAGATGCCCTGCATTCAGACGGCTCAGGGAAGAAGCTGAGAAGAGGAAAAGACCCTCCTGGAATGAGTCGAAGGGAAGCAAGACAGAGGAAGAATCAGACACCAAATCCAACCCAGCACCCACACGTACAACTAATACTCGTGGCCCCCCGGAGCCTGGAATGGTCAACCCTGCCTTTGAGGAGGCAGACGATGGTAAAGCCATTCTGTTATTCTTTGTAAACTAAAACCCAGATATGTGTAACAGGTCTTTCACATATTAAACCTAATCTTGGAATTCATTAGGAATCCTGGATAATTGGTTTTGTATAATCTAACACAGACCTTGTTACCAATTTTTTAGTTCTCATAGCTTTGAATGAAATGTGCACGTTCCAGAAAATACTATAAGCCTGGATCATTGACATTGTTTAATCAACACCCTGTCAGTTTGTGTCATTTAAGAGAATAAAAGTGTAAAGGGCCTACAGATGCCTGTGAAAGAGGAGGAAATGGATGTGTAGGTGTGTTGACTCTTGGTTAGTAAACAAAACAGCTGGTGCCTTCAATAATGCAATTCCTTATGTGGGAGGAAATCTCAGTGATATCATACTGCTGAATCAGTCAACTGATTATCACTGTCTGCTGTCTGAGGACATGTCTACACCATGTCATTCAGTGTATCATTCATTCCTGCATGCGGTCATGGAAACACAAAAACATAAATTAGTATCACCTGGCAACTAAGGATTATTTTAGACAAAACATTGTCATCCTTGACTGTTCTGTAAATGAGTCATTTATTATACAAACAGAAACGTTTATTTATAATAAACAAACTATCTTCAGGTATCATTCAGCAGTGATGAATTCACTGAAATCTGGATATTTTGAGAAAGTGGCTCAAGGTATTCTATTTAAAAAAATAAAATAATGGAATATTTGTTGTTCTCTCCTAGGAGCTACCCTCAGGTCCAGTCTTGTTGCAGAAGCAAACATTGTCGAGCTTCTTCGTGAAGAACCAGGGGAAGATTTGGGTTTGCGAATAGTTGGAGGGAAGGACACACCTTTGGGGAATATTGTCATTCAAGAGATTGTGCGTGACTCAGTAGCTTCCCATGATGCCAAACTCACCCCAGGGGATCACATTCTAGAGGTGAGACACATTAGCTCATTGCATGTCTGTTTAGAGGAGATCAGGTTTAACTCTCTCCAGGACTTCCCTGTGCTGTAACTATATCATGTCTTTTCTTTCTTAACTGTTGTCAGAATACACACCCAATGTACACAGTAAGTTTGCATTCCAGCCAGTTATTTGGATGAAGGAAATTTGACTGTATTAGCTGGATGTTGTAAAATGTTGGCAGTGAATTTTCCATGCAAACAGTGGTCTCAATTCTGTTATTAACACAGCCATAAAAATGTAAAGCAGTAGCTCATAACCTTCTCCTTTTGCCTCTGTACGTATAGCTGACGTGTATTTTTTCCACATGGAGATTAAGCTGAGTTTTTGTACTGCTCTTAATCTGTTGAATAATAAGATAAACTATGCTGATATTCAGCAGGAAACATTTTTCCATACTTTTTTGTTCAGAGGTTAATGTTCATAGTTTCTTACCATGAGCTGAGTTATACAATGACTCATTAAATAGAAAACAAGACTGTTTTGGCTTAGTCTTGACATTGCTTGGTTTCACAACATTATTTATTACATTTTATGAATTAGACCATAATGGAATTTTTTTATTTTTTTTTGCCAACGCCAACACACAAGTTTAGAAATGCAATGATTGTGTTTAAGATACATCATGTTTAAGTGCACAGAGTTTTAACCTTTGAACATAGATGCTTTAGCTTGGTTACGTTTACAGTTTTGCCTAGTAACATATAATTCACTTGGATTACTTATTACTTTTAAACATAATAGCATTGTGTTTACATGTGTAGTGTATTTTATGGGGCTTATTTAATGTATATGTGTGTGTGTGTGTATATATATATATATATATATATATATATATATAATGTGTGTGTGTGTGTGTGAAACATTCTTGCCTGCAGAAAAATACATCAAAAACAGTAGCAATGTTTTTCACCAAGTCCAACAATAAGTTCAGTGTTGAGCCAGATGTTTTTGTGTCAGGGGAAAGGCTACAGATTGTGTCAGAGTACAAATATTTGGGGATTTTAATTGATTCAAAGTTGTCTTTTAAATTGCATGTAAAAAAAAGGTCTGTAATATAATCAAATTCAACCTCAGTAACTTCAGACACATTCGCCATCAAATGTCTACACAGGCAGCAAAAATGTACATGCACTCTATGATTTTTTTTCACATATCTCTTACTGTTTGCCCGTTTGGTCACAGGCTAGTGTTACAACTCTGAAACCACTTCAATCACTTTACAAACAAACTGTAAAAATTCTGGATAAGAAATCAAACATTTCTCATTATTGTCCAATATTACAAAAATATAGATTACTCAGCTGGGAAAACATGGTAAAATTCTCAAATCTATGTCTTGTTTATAAAATTATTCATGGTTTATCATCCCCTCCCCTCCATCAGTTTGTCAACATCCGAACAGCTGATCATTGTAGAACCAGAGGTGCAGTGAGGGGAGATTGCATCATTCCCTTTAGGAAAAGTGTATATGGCCAAACCACTTTTTCTGTTCGAGCTGCTACTCAGTGGAACCTTACCCCTATAAACACCAGAAACCTGAACACGTATAGTACATTTAAGATCCAGTTAAAGAAGTGGTTCGTTATTAACCAGAGCTGTCAACATTAGCTTAGTTTTTGACCTGCTTGTGTTGCCCCCTGATGGTTTTTTGTTTATTGTGTGTGTGTTCATGTATTTGTCTGATGTTTGTTTGATTGCTGGCATCTTGTGTTTCTAATGTACATCATAGCTAATACTTACAGTAGTACTTTTATTAAATGTATTGTAGCTTTATTGTTATTTCAATATGTACTTTTATTTACTTTTATCTTTTTTAGGGTGACTTACCATCTGTCTAGGGACTACAGGTGAAAAATAGCCATCTGGCTAACTCTGGAATATTGACAGAAATGTTTATTAATATGCATTGTCCCTGTAATAAATAAATAAATAAAATAAATAAATAGTACATGAGAGACAATATGGGTGAGATTCAGACACCAAAAGGTGACATTTATTGGTTAAACAATGATAGGATTAAAATAATAACCCAATTGTTAATCTGTTAATAAAACCAAAATTCATCAACTACATCAAAGTTAACACCAAAAGCACAAACAGTTAAATAAAAGTGTATGCTTTACAGAAAAAATGGCTCACCCATGTTGGTCTCTCAGCAAACAATGAGCGGTTTACCAGACACAGGTGGTAGAAAAACTCAGAAAGATAGAAACCAAGGACACTTTTAAATTTAAATTTTTAATATTCTGTGTGCCGGAGGTCTAATTATAATGGTGACATTGTCCTCGAAGAATGAGAGATAATGGTGTGAGGTAAACTCCCTACTATCCGGGAAGAAAATGTGGAGAAACACTGTAACAATCAAAATTGTAGCCAAGGTCATAGCACAGATAACGAGGACATGATTTTGAGCCTCATTTTTGTTGTTTGTGTATGATCAGGGCTGATCTTCAATAAAGCTTGCTTTTTCCCTGCACCATTCAGTCTGAAGAATTCAGTCTTTTTTTTATATTCTTTATCATGCTAGATTTGGCTAGTCGGTGGTGACTGGAGTCAGATATTTTCGAGAATCGGTTGTAGTCTAATTTATTTTTTAAACCACACATGCGTTTCAGGATAGTTGGGTTATTTATTGTTGTTTTTCTGCCCATAATTGTGGTCTTCTTTTCCACATCCAATTTCTGCTAGGATTTTTGCCCCTGGTAGTTGGGGAATGCAGTGCCATAGAACACGAAACCATCATGACTGGCCTTGCATACAGTCAGGCTGTCCAAGGCAGAATGAGTGGATGCATTTTGCTCATCCTGGCCTCCCTTAGTCCAATCAGATATGTTGGAAATCTGAACAAGGCCTCTTTGCTTCATCAGGCTCCCTGAAATTCAACTGTAAAGTTGTGCATTTTGACCTGAATCTGATTGAGACAGTAAAGAGTTGATTTATCAGTTCTTGATGCTAGCTACCATCACTTATTGATGAATCACCTTTCAAGTAGAGATTTTGAAACCTTTGCTGCAATCCTTACTGTGATACATACTTATAAATAAGGTCATTGTTTTAAGATTACCAGAGGTGTGCATTTGAAGGTTTTACTTTTTGCCTTGTGGGAATAAAAAAAATTCCCACAAGGTAGATCATATAGCAACTGTTTTGACATCAGGCAAGTTTCAACTGCTTGTTACATTTAAAACAGAAAAAATCATGGAGTTAATACTGCTGTGTTCTGCATACATTTGGGGTGAAAATTGGCATCAGATTCTCTAACCTTGCTGTCTTTGTGCAATCTGAAGGTCGGGCTACTGTGTTAGGGGGCTTTAAAGTAATCACAAAAACATCATGTTTTTTTTTTGTGTGTGTTTGCAGGCGAACGATGTGAGCCTTGCTTCTGTTCCTCATGCACAAGCCATCGCTGTGCTGCGGAGGCCATGTTCTGTTCTCAGGCTTACTGTTATGCAAGAGAAGGGCTTCAAGCCAAGGCCTGAGCACCACATGCAGCCTTCCACCTCTCCTGTGGTTCAACCATCACACAATCCAGGCACGGTGATCCAGGTGGCGCTAGTAAAACGCGAGCGCTCCGAGCCCCTAGGCATCAAGCTTATCCGCAAATCAGATGAACCAGGCGTCTTCATTCTTGACCTGTTGCCAGGAGGCCTGGCTGCAAAAGATGGCAAACTGCGCAACAATGACAAAGTGCTGGCCATCAATGGCCATGATTTGAGACATGGTACACCAGAGAGCGCTGCTCAGATCATCCAGGTACTTGGAAGAAGGAGCTATGCCCTAAATTAAAGGTTCTAAAATCACCCCACTGCCTTGTGGCATTTTAGTGTGTTGACTGATACAAACACACCTCATTTAACTAATCAGTTAATTGAACAGCCCTTTCTGACTTGGGTGTATTAGAGAAGAAATGCACTACAATGTGCAGGGCTTAGACCACCCTCACCAGGATTGAGAACATGTGTGCTAAATAATGTCTTTTAAATTGTTGTGTGTCCATATTGTTAATGAAAAAGCAACATAAATATCTAACATGAATTTATTTAATATGGTAAAGTGTATAAATCTCCACATTTTGCTACTAAAAACTAACAAAATTGTTGATCTAGATGCAGAACTTGATGTAATGATGGATTCGAAATTTATCTATAGAGTAACTTGATTTATTATCGTCTTTTCATTGTTTGGTTGTATAGATTGTTTGCATTAGATGGTGTGATTTTTATCCATAAGAACTTGGAAGAACACTGTGTAATTTTGGTGTCTCTCTTTAAGTAGCATGACGAGCTTTATTTTGTTGTTTGTTCATGACCAGGCAAGTGAAGTACGAGTGAATTTTGTGGTGATGAGGCAGCCAGAATCCACTGAAGAAGGAAGCGAGCTGCAGAGCAGAGGAGCCAGGAGAGGTGCCGAGACCCAGTATTTCAGACGGTGCTCTACTTTCATGAAGGTAAACGTTAATATGTTTGTGTTTCAGTGACAATGACATGACTGTACATACGTTAGCATTTAGCAGAAAGCTGAGCGCTCATGCACATGATATTTCTCAGAACTCCTTCGGTCCTTCAATGGAAAAGAGACTGTTTTTCCAGCTTGAGGCCGAGAAACCCAATGCTGGTCATTTGGGCTGGTCAACTGATACTTTAAAGTCCAGTGCTACCATGTGGCTGTGTGTGTATGTTTCTCGTCTCTCTCCATTAAAGCACTCTTCACACTGCCTTCTGTAACACCTTGCTTCCGTGTCACTTCCTCATTGGCTTTGGAGGTGAAAGCTAGAGGCAGCAGATGCAGGCTGGTGAGGGTAAGATTAAAGCAGCTAGTCTCTATCTTTGGACTTTGTCTGTGATCAAAAGGCCTAGGGTGCTGCTTTCTCTCTCCCTTTCTGCTGGTTAGTTTGTGGCTTGGGATCAAAGCTGGTGACAGTTAGCTTTCGCCTGCAGAGTTGAAGCCTTTACTCTTGTTGGGAGGGAGGCTCCCCTGCTGAGTAGGAAAAGGCCCCAACACCCCTTCTGGAGTTCCCTAGACACTGAGAGAAGATAGTGGAAGCTGTCGCTTTTACCACTAGTCATGAGTTATGATGGCAGTGTGTCAGGCCCTTCACATTATCACTTGTCTCCATTTCTAGCAGTATCTAGAACAGAGGAGTGTTTGTTTTTACAAATGTTTTCACCACATGACTCTCGAGTTTCACTTTTTTCACTCATCTGTGGCCTAAAGGCTGCATTGATTTTTATCCATGGCTACAGTTTGGGTAGACAGTAAATGTAATGTAAGCAATATTGTGATCAATTTTGTATAATAATTAAACTCGATTTTGTTTGAGCTTTCACAGAGGTTATAAGTGCGTTTTGTTTGTCTGCACGTGTGTGTTTGTGTGGTAGGATCCTCCTGGTGGATTCTCCAGTCAGGAAAAGACTGTGAGTGTGAAGAAGGAGCCACGGCATTCACTAGGCATCACAATCGGTGGTGGGAGAGATGGCCGCAGTCGTCTGCCTGTGTACATTACCAGCGTGCAGCCAGTTGGCTGCCTGCACAGAGATGGAACCATCAAACCAGGTTTGACATTTTGTTAGTTCTTGCTAAAAGGAATAGATACATAAGTAGATATTACAGTTTTTACTCTTTTGGGCTTCTCCAACTTGTACACTAATAATCATATGAAGCGTATCTATGTATGCACAATGAAAACAGTCAGCTGATTTCAGCAATACAAACAATATAGCTAAAGTTTGACTCTATTAATGGATCAAAGAAATAGATACAGGATATTTTCAACCATAAAATAAATATTTAAACTTAAGAGCTGAACTATTAGCAGCCAGCAATGAGCTTTTAGACAAGAAATAGTTAACCCACTACCACGTCACTACTTGAAAGTGTAATAAAACAAATAGTTTGAATACTTTTTGACAATCTTAAACAAAGACATCTGATTATGATGTACGAATGTAAATGTGTTGAGTAAATTGCCAACTTCAGATTAGACACACACACTGTAATACAGCAGTATTTATGGAAAATGTTAATTGTTAAAATTTGTTGGCTAATGTTTGCTCAGGTGATGTGTTGCTGAGCATCAATGCCATTGACCTGACCCAGCTGACTTATAATGAAGCCGTGTCTGTGCTGAAGACACAGGCAGCACAGAGCTCTGTGACGCTACGCGTCACCCGCACAATTACAGACGAGGAAGAACAGGATGCAGAGGCAGCAAATCAAGAAGAAATGGACACAGTAGAAAACCCCAGAGAGGGTGATACCAGCTGGTCCCCTCTATGGACGCACTGGCTGGGCCTACCCAGGTAAGGAATGGATATTATCCAGTATGTCTAGATAGAATGTCTGAAATTCAGATATTTTAAAATGTCTCATATAGTATTGATTATTCCATAAGCCCTGTTATCTTTACTTGCTACTAGACATACTGTGCAATTAAATGCTGTGATTTAGTGACTGTGTTGTTTTGAAATCACTCATTGTGTCAGTCTCTTTCTATGCTGATGTATAAACATGTTCCCTTTGATGAGTCATATTTTCTTTTTATTCACAAGCCACATGCACTGGTGTCATGACATTGTGCTGTTAAAAACTAACAACGAGAGCTGGGGCTTCAGCATTGTGGGAGGATACGAAGAAAGTCGAGGTCAACAGCCCTTCTTTATAAAAACCATAGTGCCTGGAACACCCGCCTACTTTGATGGTCGACTAAAGTAAGGTTAATTTTGACCTCATTGTTGCATGACCTAACATACTTTTATAGTTAAATAATGCTAACATTCATTTAAATATCAGGTCTGTGTCATTTTTGAATTGTCCACTTCCTTGAGTTGTATAAGCTTGAAAATATTTGTATATTCTACTAACGCTTGCTTAGTTTAAATGGCAGATTACACCACATGTTCACTGACTCACCACTACTCTGTTCGGGGTGGTAGTAAGTTTAAAATGTTCAACGTAATCCATTCATTTTAGTTACAAAATTTAACAGATTTTTCTCATTTCTTTTTCTGCAAATGTTTCTGGATAATCTTTTAGAAAATGCTAGAATGTTTTTCTTTCTGCTTTGTTGTAGGTGCGGTGATGAAATTGTGGCTGTAAACGGAGCTACTACAGTGGGCATGAACAATTCATCCTTGATTCCTATGCTGAAGCTTCAGAGGAATAAAGTCACTCTTACTGTTGTATCCTGGCCCGGCAGCCTTGTATAACATCTGACTCTTCTTGCTGTTCCCTGATGTGACTTTTTTCCCGTTTTGACAATTTGATCCAAGGCAAATGGATCAACTCCATAAAGGTGATAATCACCGGATTTAAAACTAAATAAAAGGAATATCTGGAGGTTTTTCTTCCTCCCTCTTTGTGGAAGTGTGCTTACGGAAGAGAAGGTAGTTAAGTACAATACTCTTAATCACATGGACTCTGGAAACTACTTCTACACAATCAGTTACTCAAGATGACACAAACATTTGGTCAGTCTTACAGAATGATTATTTTCATTGAGAAACTGCAATAATTTTCACTTGCATTTGTTTTATGATTGGGAACATGCACCAGTGCTGTACTAGGGTCTGAATAGGTGGATTACAGGAATGACCAATACAAAGACACTTTAAATGAGCTTGGTGTGAACAGTAATGTTACTGAACAGTAATGCTGGGTGTGAATGTTTTTCTGATACTCTATAAAAAGAGACCATACCAAAATGTTTTGTTAGCATTTTAAGCCTTTGATTAAATAATGTTCAATATTTCTAACTGTTCTTAAGCATTTTTGTAAACATCTTTGGTCTTTTTGGTGGCTGTTGCTTGTTGATGTCTGTAAAACTACGTAGGTCATGTCTATTTTGAGTATCTTGATTTGACTTGTATATGTATAGAATCCAACTGCCTTAATTACTATGATACCAAAAATGCCATGATTTTGTTTTTAATTCAAATATATGCTGGTTTCTGCTTTACTTGCAGTGACAAATTAGGGCTATTTCCAAAACTATATATTGAAGGTCTCTGTTTTAATTTCTGATTTTTTTCTAGATAACTAGTCCTTCTAGATAACCTTTACACAATCACTCAGCCACAAGTTACTTGTTTTTGATGGAAAAATTATATTAAATTTAAAAGAGCATTGCCTTCTTCCTTGTATATATTTTGACTATTTTTGCTTAGCGACTATGTTTAGAAACTCTTGCTGGGGCTTTTTATTGTCAAGAGAATGTTTCTGTGATATCTATGTGATTGAACACACACACACACACACACACAGAGAGAACACAGAAATTGAAGGATACTGTATAGAATATATATAAATCAGTAGGGAATTAAATTTAGTGAAATATGTTAAACAGAACAGGTGTAATACTGATGTTGAAAATAATCACACCATGTTCCTCGCACTAACTACTAAAAGTAAAGTACTAAAACATTTTGTTGTACAGTGTATGTTCATAGTAATGTTTAGGTTACAAAAATAACAGCATATACTTGATACTACCACATAGGATTTGTACAGTATAAAAAAAGCAATCCAAAGAGTAATACTAATTAGCCCATTACAGTACCCTGCCCTGAATATGACATAGCCTGCCCTCTACAGGCTGCAGATGAAGTTGAGAGATGAAGAGATGAGATGAAGTTGGTCCAGTATTCCTCACAGTCACTGAGATAAAGTAATGAAGTGTTGTGTGCTGGACCTCACAGCTGTGAGAATATATCCTTAGCTGAGCTTGTTTTTTTTTTTACATCTCTATTTAAATTATACATTTCAGTGAACTCCTGTGACTACTCCATGTAAACAGCATTTATACATCCATAAATGTACGTCTTTGGTGTAGCTTATGATCTGCATTCATTCTCTTCCTGTTAACTTTCTTTGATCCTGGACCAAATTCAACCACAGACATATAGACTTATTTGTCAGGTCACACGACGCATGAGCATATTTCCATAGCTGTTTTAGTAATCATTTTTAAGTAGTAACATGAACTAAATGAAAATCATCACTGCATCAAATAGTCTGTCTGGTAAATATAGATTTTATACCGAATCTGACTGAAGAAAATTAAGTTAATTCAGAAATTCATATGTAGTGAGTGCAAACTGAAATGACACTATGCAAGGATGATGACTGACAAACCGTTATAGTCAACAATTTATTTATGCTTTCCACAGAAATAGAGAGAAACGTTTACAGGAACTCTGTAGTAGAATGTTGAGAGATTTTTTTCTCTCTCCAAATAATTAGGCAAACTTTAGGTGTCTTAGTACAGCTCTCTCCAAACCTTCCACCCAATTCAAGAGGCACTCTAATCCAACAGGCTGACGTGAAATATAAAGAAAAACAAGGCAAGCTTAACAAA
Source organism: Tachysurus vachellii (assembly GCF_030014155.1). NCBI lineage: Eukaryota > Metazoa > Chordata > Actinopteri > Siluriformes > Bagridae > Tachysurus > Tachysurus vachellii. The sequence goes on from NC_083472.1 coordinate 13,231,146, forward strand.
AGAGAATCGGGAAAACACATGAAATGAATTGTAAAAAAAAAAAAAAAAAAAGAAAGTGGAAAAAGACTACAAAACAATGTTTCTACATACATACAAGGTGACATTCAGTTCTAAATGAATGACATTTAATAGTTTTAATAAATTTTGATTGGCAAAATTGTCTGCAATAATCCAATTTTATCCTTTCAGTACACACGTATAAAAACAAAACACAAAAAAAAAAAACACCTCAGGGACAATCTACTGAAAGCCTGATGTCCTCGTGTGCTCAAGTGCAATTTTCAGCCCTCACTTTGACTGGCATGTTGAACATACATTTTATGGCTTACTAGGTAAACGGGTCCAGACAGACCGGAAAGTTACAGAGATGCAATTTATAAACAAAATTATGTTACAATAATAGATTGGCTGAAAACTAATTGCCAGCTAAAGTAATTTATGTAAACATGAAATACTAGGCTGTACATCTTGTCCAAAATTATATTTAATGGTCTGTTTCTTTGTCTTGTCCATTTACAGGACCATCACCAAAGTGCAGACAGGAAAAAAAAAAATCATGCCGACAAACATTTAGCTACTTGAAATTCCCTACCCATTCCATTAGCGCAGAAAAGCCCCGAAACTTTTCACTTTGCTTTAGAGCAACTACATCAGGTATTGTGCAAGACTTGCTCTAAAGCAAAGTGACATTTGACAACACATTTAAAACTACACCTTGTATAGCATTCTGCACCCCACAAATATATCTCCATTACAAAACCTTTTACTTTTATCATAAGGCAAATACACACCTCAAGGTGCCTTCATTTTATCAACAATATTACATGTAGTAAGTTGGGAAGTGTGAATGGCTATTGGGGTAAATGCACTTTTAAACAGTATTGTTTACTATTTTATGTAACAAAAGTTTGGGTGCAACACAGGCGCATTTCTAATATATCTGGAAATGTGCAAAATCTGCTCTAAAGCAAAGTGACAGTGTTGCAAACTCTACTGTACAAGGTACTGGGAGGAAAAATAGGGGTCACGTAGTGACACCTGTGAAGACCCTCAATCCAACTTTATATACAAGGCACTAAGTAAGGAGCGGAGTGAGAGCCATTCACCAGCATCCCTCTGCAGTGCTGTTAGTCCGGTCGGAATATAGGATATTTGGGTAGGAATTCTATAAGAATCACCTAGAGGAGGAAAGAAAATAATAATATGAAAGAGCTAGTTCATGCCAGACCATTGCTTTTTAAATATAAACTAACATCATTTAGGCATCCTTTATCAAGAAGGATACAATCCATTTTGTCATTAAATCATTTACATAAGAATTTACACACGACACAGGACACGAGATATTTATGAGTATATATTTAATAAATTCCTAATATATTCATTAAGTTTTTAATCCTACAAGAATTTGTGTACTTTTAGGTACAGTATAAGGAGACTCTTGTAATTGTAAGGCTTCAAATTGTATAATTGGTGTAGGTTACACTATCATACATCATATTTATTAAGTTTATTTTATTTTTATATTTTTTGAGACTCAGTCATTTCATACTAATGACTTTAAATAAATCCATAAATTAATAAAGAAGCCCATTAGAACAAAAGTAATGATACCTATAAAACGCAGATTTGTCTGTTCTTATACAGGCTGACGCAGTGCAATCAACGAGCTGCAATACTAGTTGATTTAGTGCACAACACACTTATGAGACACTCTTTTGCCATTTAGTCATCATTTTGTCAGTTCCAGCTCTGTGTGTGCTTTGCCTTTTATGAGGTTTTGTGGCCGTAACTAAACGCAAGTCATTTGTGCCACAAACATTATTTATGTCTGTCATTTACTCAGGACAACATAGAAGATCCACTTTACTCAAATTTTTTTACTCACACATTTCATTTACTAAATGATTGATAAATGAGGACAAGAGACCTACGCAAATACACTAGAAAATAAACTACTTTGTAAGGAGTTTTAGGAATAATGGAAAAAGATATTGAAGTCCTTTCAATTTCTGCTACCAAAGGTCAATGATTAAGGTATACATAGCTGTTAAAATCTGTAAAAAATTGAGTACTTACATATTCCATCATGTTATTACTCTCACATTTTCTTCTGCTGAGTTTCCAGTGCAGTCCCAGCTGATAAGAATTATAAATTGCAGCAGTTAGTGAATGCTCTGTGATTTCCCAGCCCACACTCCAGACATGCAGACAGGCTTTACACATGTGGGTTCGCACGGGTCAAACAGCAGTTAGTGCTCTGAGGAGTTTCCTCACTATACTAGCTGCAGTGTCTGTCAGCCTCTGGCGCAAGACACAAGCCATTTTTACTGCTGACCTCTGCACAGTCTGGTCAGCCACTGCAATCTATCAATAGCCCAGCCAAAAATAGCTGTGAAGGACATGGGCATTTTCACAGTTTAGTAGCTAGATTTACAACTATTAACAAACACTTCATTCACTGAGGCATTGAAATCTACTGGACACTTTCATTTATATGAAATACTCTACAGGTATTAATTTGAAATTTGCTTACCTTGTGATATAATCGGTTGTTTTCCCATTCTAACAATTTCTGAATGGATCTTCGTGTCTGTTACACAGAGAAACACACAGGGGTTAAATGTGACAGCAATCACCCCCTCAGAACCTTCAAATAGGTGCTTAGCAAATACCAATAAAACACCCACATTAAGACTTTAGAGACATTTATGGACTGAGGCTCTTATTTAACCAGCTCATAAGCTGCATGTTATGGCCAATAACCTGGCGTGGATTCTCAAACTTTTCATAGCCCATCTCTCAGCTAACGTGGCTTATTGCATCAATTGTAAACCATGACTCTAATTACACACCTTGTTATTTTGTCTTCAGCACTAAAGAAAATATTATTAGAGTGCTAATTGTAGTGAAACAGACTCGGCTAAATAAGATAGGCCGGTAAAAACAGAGGAGGGGCTCACCCTCTTGTTTAGGCATATGACAGGCCACAGACTGCAGCCGACGGTACAGCAACAGCACAAGCACCCGCACAGTAGCCATTTCACATTGACTGGTAAGTTCTTCTTCAGACAAGCGTTCACCCGGTTGATGCTTGTCTTGAACTCTTCTGGAGCAACCTGAGAAAATAAATCAGAGGAAATGAAATACAGACCAAAAAATAAACACACACTAATGAACCAACTCACAGAATAACACTATGTGCTAAACACAATTCCCACATACAAATAAAAACAGAACATGTTCAAAGTGTGCATGTAGACATAATAACAACAGTATTCATTCTGCTTCAGTTCAGTGCAAAGATTCCACAAATGACAAAATTGAAAAAGATCCTGTGTAAATTTGTTAGAAGATTTGCATTCTTTAAAAAGCAGATGAGATTTCATAATTGCATGCTTCTAACTTGCCAACCAAGTCTTGGACTTTCAAGGCAAAGGGGAGACAAAAAAACAAGATAAGCCCACGGCCTGTGGCTGTACCGTCCGGACAACATGAATGGCTGCTCATTCCTCACTGGGTATGTACACCATAAAACTGGGGTCGTAATCTTTTATGACAGGATGCAAAGGTCTCTTTGCAAACAGTGAAAGAGCTCAAAATAAAGCCCCACAGGCCTGATCTGGACCCTTCAGTCATAATAATCCTGACCTCATCCATCACATGTCACCCTAGGTCACAATACTGGAGATACTTTTTATTGCCCGGCACTTCCCTCAGCCTGCTCTTCCCCCTGCAACCTTTTTTGTTTCTGCATCCGACCCAGGAAGCTTTCCTTTCTTGTGCAGGGCACAGTCTTTATTTCATTATTTTGTCACCTGGAGCTGTGTCTTCCCAACACTAGGATCGCAGGCTGCCAGGCTCTTAGCCAGCTTACTCATTGACAGAATACCACTTTAGTGCATTCAGCATGCGTTAGTTGCACTATGGTGCACTTACTGAAATGTTCCAGTTTCTGACTCAAGAATCCCGGGAAATTATTTTAAAAACACACTTTAGGAATAGGCACATGCTTGGTGTGATTAAATGAAAAAAAAAAATATATATATATACACTTGACCATTCGAATTGTTTAGGCACCATTACCTTTCCTGTAAGAACAGATGGGAATTCTGTATCAAATTTGTTGCTAAGTCCAAACCTATAAATACAAAAATTACATGTAAAGCAAAATTCCTCATGGTCTGTGCTGTCAACCTAAAAATAATAATAATGATGAAAAAAAAAACCATTTCATTATGCAAGAACAAATAAACCATCGATTGTACAGGTAATGTTAGTGCAGACCAATCTGATTTAATGTGTGATTATACACAAGAGATTTAATTTACAGCACATGAAATGATCTGCTCTACGACAAGGTGCAACATACTGGTTCGGCCTGCTATAATATTGTAAATTAGTAACACACATTATTGATATCATGCCTTTCTAAACTACTGTGGGCTCAATAAAGCATTATGTTTTGACTAATAAGACATAACAGAGACCAATCTCATCTTACTCCCTGCATTAGTACACTACACAGATGACACAATATGCCTTGTGCACCATAACTAGTATAATACATGAGACACAAGTAAGTTTAAGGTAAGTACATTGTGTAAGATGTGGAGTTAGAAGATAAACGAATTTATATATTAAAGATGATGTACAATTATGTTGATGGAAGTTAAGTAAGCTTCTTCATGCACGTGATACAATAATAATAAACAAATAATCCGTACAGGCTGCAGATGACAAGACAGGTGTTTGTAATGCTAGCGATAAAAGGCTGAAAGGCTCAGAAGGAGTCGTATAAAATCAGTGTCGGTGATACAGAGTGCGAGAGAGTCGGTTGGTCTGCGTGTATTTTGAAAGCTAGCATTAAGCAAGCAGGAGATCGAACGCTAGCGTGGTGGCTAACAACAGCAGGACTAAACACGGCGGCATAAAGCGGCGCTAGTTCGCTTACACAGTGATGTGGCCGGCCCCTCGCATTACCACAGGTTCAGGGCAGTATCTGGCGAGATGCTCTTCACTCACTATTCGCTCGTCTTCTTCTTCTAACTCATAAATGGTATCAAAGTCCGCCATGTTGGGCAGTAAGACGCTCATGACGTTTCTGACACTACGCGAGTGACGTCAGAGTACGTAACGCACGCGGTCGCTGAAGGGCGGGGCTTAAAGCGCGAGCGTCAGAGACAGGAATCATATAGTGTCTGATCGTATACTGTATCACCATTCAGCCTGAAAAAATATTATATTACTGGGAAAATTATGTTTCTTTGCCTGGTTTTATTTTTCACGAGCTTGATCTAAGCCTCAACTTAAAATAAAATGAGGATTATTTTTCTATAACTATTATTATAGGCCTATAATTAATTTCAGTGTTAATTGAATGACAGATTGGAGTGTGGTAAATGTGTTATGTGAGTGTAAAGTTCATGATTAAAATGATATTGCTGATATATTGCTCCAGTAATGAGAAAAAAGATGCACACTTAATTATTAATCCTGGTATATGAATTGCTGGATTATATTTTTATTAAATATGTAATAAGAGGACCAGCAAGAAACAAACGTGAATTATGATCTAATTTAATGTAAAATTAAAAGAGCTTGAAACCCTTAAACATGTTTATTACAGCCTACATCACAGGCTACACAGCACATAATTGCCTGTCGTGAGCAATATGTAAATATCAGCAAAACTGTCCTCTACATTGTCATACAAAAATGAATCACATTCATCTTCGCTAAAAGCCTGTATGAAATTGTGTGCTTCCTGTTTTTCTTCTCTATGTCGAATTTGTCCTATGAATTGTACACATTGATTTTTATCTATGACTGTGGGTCTTCTGTGTAACTGCATATCCTCATCTCTTTATCAGGATATATGCACTTTGCAGTAAAATGACCTGAATGTTTCAAGGTTTTTTTTAACACCCCGATTATAAATCAAATTAAAATATTCGAATTCCATGTGTTATCAGAATCAGAATCAGGTTTATTGGCCAAGTGTGTTGACACACACAAGGAATTTGGTTCCAGCTGTTTATAAACAGTGTTCTTCTGCCTAATGTCTTTATCCACTGGATGAAGATGACAATCATATAAATATGTGTTCTAGTGGATATAATGACATGATTCCGTGATGTTTTTCAAAACATTTATTTACATTCGGAACGTTATTTACACTCAAACGTTCTACCCATAAAATCCGAAATCTGCATTCACCCATGTGAACGAAAAGGTGCTGATATAAAGAAACGCTGAAAAATAGCAGAATTCCTTCACACATGTGAAAATACTGAAAATAGGCCTACATGTTGCAGATCAACATACGTCTGTAAAAACACTGTAGGCCTTTGCCTGAGATACTTTATTTACAAAAACTCATACACTCACCACATACAGAAAATGATATTTATATCTTAATCGATCAAACACAAACAAAACTATTAGAATATTTAGCTTTTTGTACCAGACGAACATTTTTTTATTATTAAAAAAAAGCTATTCTATTAAAACAGTATTTCAAGAGCCTCCAGCCTTTGGTTGCAATAAAATCACATTTCCTCTGTTACTATATTCCACAAAGCTCGCGCAAGGGGACGTGTGGTCTGGAGCGCATGAGTCCCTTTGAGCGCTGTGTGTTGTGTCCTTGCAGCGGGTCGGAGTGCTCAGTTTTAAGTCGGATGTTTTGGAGTAGGATACTCCAACTTTGAGTTTACTGGGTGACCGTAACTTGCTGAATGTTTCTTATGGACGGTAAGGTGTTCAATCCAGGAGGCGGGTAAACGGAGCCGTGCACGTCTGATGGACTGAGTGAACCGGGAACGGGCAGCGGACTCACCGAGCCCGGGTCACTGTGCACAGAGCCGCTGCTACCGTCTGACTGACCCAGCTTCTTCTTGATCAGCTTCCTCTCCTTGGCACGGCGGTTTTGAAACCAAATTTTTACCTGAAAGATAAAATAATAACAATTGACAATCTTATAATAGCTTTAAATAGTTTATCCAAAAAATATGACGGATGAAGTTTGAATCCAGGCCTTACCTGTCTCTCTGAGAGCCCCAGATTCACCGCCAGCTCTGATTTTCTTCTTATGGTGATATAACGATTAAAGTGAAACTCTTTCTCCAGCTCCAGTCGCTGGTGATCCGTGTAAACTACTCGATATTTCTCCTTTGTTCTCGTTTTTCCTAAACAGATGCAGGAATGTTACAATAATAATTATTACAATAAAAATAAATAAATAAATTGATTGAAACTAAGTCGATAGTAAGTGAAAAATAAAATCAGAACGCAGTGCAAAACTCTAGAGAGTGAAATGAATAATGGACTGTGTCACAAATGGGTTTCTCTGGAAAGGTCCACAAGGGCTGTGCTTTGCAAACAATTTTTTTTTTTTTAATTTTTGTTTTTTAAACAAAAATGATCAGATTGATCTGAATTAAAAATTTGAGTCATAAATATCACCTAAACGCCATTGGTGTTTTAAGGTGTATAATTAAGGAGATTTCTCCGAGGATGCTTGGCATACAGCCAGAAAAAGGCATTTAAAAATGTCAATGTTACCGTACAATTTAAAAAAAATGAATAAAAATATCTGTAAAAAAAAAAAAAAGTGTGAATTGTGTGTTTTTTTCATGTATAATGTATGGGCTTTTTGGGAAAATTTGAAACAGTTTAATCAATGTATTAATTCAAGTGGTTGACAAAATACAAGACTTATATTAATGCAAAAAAAACCTGACATGTTGGACAAAATAATTGGAAATTGGAAACCACCTAGACTTAAAATCATAGTTTTCACATGTGAAAATCGAATGGAAGACCCTGATCAAGCGTTCACTTTATATAGCCATATTCTCTTCTATTTGTTAGTTGGGTGCTGAGTCCTAAAGTACAGGGACGGAGGAAACCGTGTTGCTGCATATCAAAGTGAAAATGTGTTGAAAAGGGGCTCCTTGAATATGACAGATAACCCTCAAAACTTGAGACAAGGTATCAGGAAAAAACGTGGATCTCACATCTAGTTTACGGGAGTCGAGCTATTAGCATTACAAGTGGAGCTGGCGCCAGATCCCAACACCTTCACCTGCCACAAGAAACCCACATTTGCTTCTTCAAAAGTTTAAAAAGATTTTAAATTAGACGCAACCTAATCTGAATTTATAACCGACCCATTCATTATCAATAAATAATATCACCTTCAGCCTTCTGAGTATTTTTTAAATAAAGTTTACAAAAGAAATTGCATAGTTTGGTTAGTTTATTACTGCTGTTGTATTAATTTTAGTTTACTAAGATTCGGAATATTTCGAAAATTAAATTGTTTACTAATGCTTAGGTTTAAACATTCATCTAGGTGAATAATTCATTGTTTATTGCAATTATACTGAAAGACTTTCAATCTGAATATGAGAGGTCAGGAAGTGTATCTTATATTATTACTCTATTATTATAGTAATTATCTCACGATATGGACCTGTTATGTTTTCACAGAGATATTAATAACAGAGAAAAATGAAAATAAGACATCAATTTCAGTCTAAATAGCTAAACATACCGGTGGAAGAGGACTGGACTGTTTTGCTCATCCACTGATAAGAGTTGCGCCTTTCTTTATCTGGGGACATTTGAGCCACGGAAATGTTGTCGGGCGGCGGGGGCAACACAGCCGAACCCGGGTTATGCATAGAGTTGTAATCAGGCGAGCAATAGGAGACTTGTCCCGGTGAAGAGTTGCTCATGGGAGTTGCTATGGTGTTGGGAGGTGGAAGGCTGTAGGCGCCCCAGTCTTCCCTCGGACCGCCGTACGGAGCTGCCCACGGTCCTGCGGCCTGAGAGTGTGTGTCCATGCTGGCCATGTGATGGTATCCCCCAAAATCAGAGTACTGTGGCGTGGAGACGAAATTCTGTGGCGGAAGGTTGATACCAGATCGCCGTACAGGTCCTTGGTGGTGATACATGTTTCCTTCGGCTTTATCCAAAAGGTATCCAACATACATGATTCACAAGGGAAAAGACCCAAAAGCTGTTTTTAAGGCGACATACTAACAATGCATTATGTTAGATATGGCTGAAAGTGAATTAGAGGGCCAGATTTAGAGGTTTCTTCTGAAATGTTGTAGTCCAGAAACAAAAAGATTTCCAAGCTGGTCATGCGATGTAGTCCTTGACGTGCTTCAATCAAACATGATGTGACTCTGTTGACAAGGTGGTGGTCACTGATGTACGTATAACAAGCCCTTCCTGACGTCAGCCAAGACATCAAAACCTCTGGATTTGCATTCAAATGAGAGGCCAATAAGGCCGCCAACCCACTGCGCGCATTCCCCTAGCGCCTGATTTCCGCATCACCTCAATATCGCATAAAGTGAAGGAAGGGACACTTCTGAGTGCAACAGAGCAAATTGTAACACAAACTTACTGAGATTATCTAATATGTACTCCAAAAAGTACTGAAAAACACCATCTCACTTTGAAGCACATTGCACAGATTAAAAAATTATTATCTGAACTCTATAAATGTTTATAATAATAGTAATAATAATAATAATAATAATAATAATAATAATAATATTAATAATAATAAAACAAATCAGTTAATAATAATAATAATAATAATAATAATAATAATAATAATAATAATATATTGTCATTAATCATAATATATGTCATCTTTAAGGAGGTACAATGGGGTGTTTTTCAGGCCTAGTCATACATAGACAGCTCTTGATATAAGTAAACCTGTGGATATGGGAACGTGACATCTGCATAGTACCCATGCCACTTTTTCGCCTTTCGAATGTGCGCGTTATTTGTTAAAGATCTCCGAGTGAAAGAGGTGTAAAGCGTGTTGGTGCCTCTTTCTCTGTCTCTGGCCAGCATTTCACTGGCGGCATCCTTCACACCTTCACACTCTGAAACAGGTCACACTTCACAGTTAGTTCCGGCCTGGTGGGAACCCGGGCTCTTTTACACTCAGCACTCGTGCAGGGACGCCAGGTCGAGCGTGTCGCCAACTAGTTGGAAGATTTAACGACTTGTTAACTATTTTATCAGTTTCAGCATTGAGGACCAGCTGCCCTCATGTATACATGTATTAATTCTACAGACCGTGATTTCACTCTTCAGTCGACTTCAGTGCACATCTTTGGAAATCACAGGCAGCAACGAAGCACACATTAGTCATAGCTTATTGACACATTAGTTATAGCTGTTAGCTATAATGCAAAATAAGGCAAATCTTAAAAAAAATGTTTTACCTCGGAGACATGTTCAATATGTGCCATATAGAAACCTATTTTCTAAGTACATAGTCTACTGAATAAATAGACTGTGAGACTGTAAATGATGTGAATGTAGATTAATAGACTAGAGCTTTTGTTCCGGAAAAGTTCCTCACCCAGAATCGTTATAAGAACAAATCTAATGTAAAATTAAAATGTTAATACTAAAAATAGTATGGAATTTGAAATGTATAATATTTACACATGTAAATATGGCAGAAATGTATTATCTCTTACAAGAATGATATTGCATTTTGGCTTCTCAAAAATAATGATAGTTAAAAGAAATTCAGAAAAAAATCTTTAACCATTTTGGTCAGTGCCACAAAAAACCCTATGCAGGAAGATCCAAAATAAAGAAAATGACCAGTTTATTGTGTGGTAATTGTTTATTAATTTTAGGGCAAAATGTTCATTTAATTTCATACATGCTATTATATAATATTTAAATGTGTTTCAAAATGTTATATAATTGCCTAATAATTAATGAGCTGAAACAAGTTTTTTATTGCTGTTGTTGTTTGTTATAGTTCCCTGTGATTGAGTGTAAAATACGGGGTGAAAAAGTGTGACTTGGTCTGAATATTTAGTTTGGTGAAATTGCAGTGGTATACTGCACTTCAACACATACAACCAATAAGATAAATAAATGTGTACAAATGAGCGAACACTTATTTAACAGTTTTTTTATTAAGTTTTTTAACCTCTAATTAAGGTTTATAACAAAAAAACACAATTATTATTCAATTAATGAGCATAATTCTGTTTCTTGTTTTTAAAGTATTTGGCTGTGGATTACCGTTTTCTTTCAAGTGATGTGGAAAAAATGCCTATAATAAACTGGCACAGCTAGTAGAATTTGTAGAGTTTATAGTATCCTGCAATTATACTAATATACTTTTAATTACTAACTTTTCAGTATAGTAAACATACCAAAATATAAATTTTATAGACCAATCGACCAAAATACAGCTCAGTTCATTTAGAGTTTCAGGCACCATACGCTAGACACTTACTGGTTTAAACCACATCGATGGCTCCCTCTGGTGGTCGGGTAGGATAGGCTGAGGAAACACTAGGTAAAAATTATTCCAAAGCAATTACAAATAATCACAACTTCGTTGAAAAAGTCATTAGATTGTTGATATATAATCCTTAAACTACGTCTAAAGTTTTATAAAGATAATTAATCTAGGAGGGTATAAAGTTTTTATTTTTTTATTCATCTTTTAAGAAGCTTAATTGTAACTAATTACTGTTTACATGTTCAAACTGTGAAAAAAAATATAAAGCTATAAGAACTAAGTATAAACGATAAAAATGATTTTTAATCTGGACCTGTTATTTTATCTAATAATTAGAGTAACACTTTCTGGAGTAAAACTGCAGCCCAATGTCTGACATGCTCTTAAAATCCGTAATAATTTCAGTGTCCCCAAGAGGGCAGTGTGCTCTAAATAATTACTCACCTAATCACACCTGATCTCCCATAACGTGTTATGGAAAGCTTCCAAATTTCCATCTTCATGTGGTTTGTATATTTGAGCTTACTCTTTAATTTTTAATTCAAGTTCCTGTTCCTTAGTTAATCTAAAGGATATCTCTGTCATACTGAATACCTCTACCTTAATTAAAAAAAGAATTAAACAAATGTATTAAATATATAAAAAGTCAAAAAAATAATTTGCAAGATTTCTTTCTAATAATAGTTGTCTACGGTTTAGTAGTATATTTCCTTTAATTATTCAAGAAATTATTAACAATTAGTTCAAATAAGCCGCCAGCTCGGGGCACGGTGGCTTAGTGGTTAACACGTTCGTCTTACACCTCCAGGGTTGGGGGTTCGATTCCTGCCTCCGCCTTGTGTGTGTGGAGTTTGCATGTTCTCCCCGTGCCTCGGGGGTTTCCTCCGGGTACTCCGGTTTCCTCCCCGGTCCAAAGACATGCATGGTAAGTTGATTGGCATCTCTGGAAAATTGTCCCTAGTGAATGAGTGTGTGTGTGTGTGTGCCCTGCGATGGGTTGGCACTCCGTCCAGGGTGTATCCTGCCTTGATGCCCAATGACACCTGAGATAGGCACAGGCTCCCCGTGACCCGAGGTAGTTCGGATAAGCGGTAGAAGATGAATGAATGAAGCCACCAGCTCCCTTTGCATTCCTTTCACATACATATATAGATCCTTTAGTCACAAATGCTCAACATCTGGAAGTTCTTGTAAGGGGTTGTGTGTGAACGTCTTGTCTCTGAGACCAAGATGAAGTTATTTCAGTTGCAATAGCAGACAGGTAATTATTGAGTGTTATGTCTTTTCCACTATTAACCACTATTAGCTGATGATTGGTTTCAATGTACAGTCATATAAAAGTTGAATAATTGGGGCCTTTGAATATGAATATATAGGCTTTGATTTATGAGATTATATGGTAGAGTCATACTTTATAATACCATGAAAAATGTTCTTAATGCAATTCATATTTACTTAATTGAAAGCTTCTGATGTCCTGTATAAGAGAGTTTGAGCTCAAAATTGGCTAGTCATATTAATCACCGTTTCAGCTTTTCATAAGGTATCTATTATATGGCTGGGTTTTAATCCATGATCATTTTACAGTAAAATGCTCCACTAAAAAAATTCCTCCTCAAAATAGCCATGCTCAAAATATTTTTATATCTCACATGTATGGTGCAACAAATATTAAGTATTGCATCATTAGAAGTGACCTTTTAGCTTTTGCAGACACTTTTCCGTCTTTCCAGTTGAGCTCACCAGTGTGAATTATTCAGTGAGAAATCTGGAGCAGATTTATGTCTGGCACTTAATAAAATCAGAAACTACTTGATTATGTAATTAATTCTGTAGGTTTTTTCAATAAGGCTGTTTATTACCATAAAGACTGAAAAAAGATGAACCCACATTCCTAATCCTTCTGTCTCCATCATGTGGAACGTCTAATAGAACATGAAGACAGTTTCACTCATACCAAGGGCAGAATGCCAGGGCTTTTATCATGCCAAAATATTTCTCTTCTCCACTAACCTTATATTTTATATAGCATTTTCTTTATTGTATGTTTGTTTGTTATTGTATTGTTTAGGTGTGCCCTGCGATGGGTTGGCACTCCGTCTGGGGTGTATCCTGCCTTGATGCCCGATGACGCCTGAGATAGGCACGGGCTCCCCGTGACCCGAGGTAGTTCGGATAAGCGGTAGAAGATGAATGAATGAATGAATGAATGTATTGTTTAGTATTATTTGTCATATATTAATATTATTTGTAATATTTGTCTTACTGTACTTAATTTATTGTATTTGCTTGTATCATTTGTGTGTGCGGGGGGGCACGGTGGCTTAGTGGTTAGCACGTTTGCCTCACACCTCCAGGTTTGGGGGTTCGATTCTGGCCTCTGCTTTGTGTGTGTGGATTTGCATGTTCTCCCCGTGCCTCGGGGGTTTCCTCCGGGTACTCTGGTTTCCTCCCCGGTCCAAAGACATGCATGGTAGGTTGATTGGCATCTCTGGAAATATTGTCCATAGTGTGTGAGTGTGTGTGAATGAGAGTGTGTGTGTGCCCTGCAATGGGTTGGCACTCCGTCCAGGGTGTATCCTGCCTTGATGCCCAAAGACGCCTGAGATAAGAATAGGTCGGGAAGAATAGGTCGGGTAAGTGGTAGAAAATGAATGAATGAATGAATGAATTTGTGTGTGCTGTTTGTGCACTTGTGCTGAGTGTGTGCACTTTGTATATTCTGATAAATAAACTTGACTTGACTTGGAACCTACTAGAACCTAAAAAGAATTAAATGATGCTGTCCTGCTTCTTGCTTCCACAATTTTCTTTTTACTCTTTCAAACAATACTGTAATGGTATATTTTAGCATGATGAGGAAATCTGATATCCTAATAATTAACAGGGTATTATGCTAGTATACATCACAAAAACCTTATTTTTAAATGCAGTGTGCTACATGAAATTTTTGCTTCAACATAAAAATCCATATATATATATATGAATGATACGAGCAAATACAATAAATTAAAATAATATTAATATAAGACAAATAATACTAAATATATATATATTCGTGAAAAAATAGGGCATCCCATGAAAGCCTGTGTTTTTTTTAAATAGTTAAACATATGGGCCATTTATCATCATTTTAACAATACTGGAATATTCGAGTAATATAACTAAATAAATAAATCCAAAGAAATGTCTTTTTTTTGAATGATCTATAAAATGTAATAAAAAAAATCTTATTGCTTGTGAGAAAAATGCAAGGATACCCCCGCATTTATTTGTATTTAAAATGGATAAAATGACCTACAGGTGGATGACATCAGAAATTATTAGAACATTGTTACAGAACAGGGGGCACGGTGGATTAGTGGTTAGCACGTTCGCCTCACACCTCCAGGGTCAGGGGTTCGATTCCCGCCTCCGCTTTGTGTGTGTTGAGTTTGCATGTTCTCCCCGTGCCTCGGGGGTTTCCTCCGGGTACTAAGGTTTCCTCCCCCGGTCCAGAGACATGCATGGTAGGTTGATTGGCATCTCTGGAAAATGGTCCCTAGTGTGTGATTGCGTGAGTGAATGAGTGTGTGTGCCCTGCGATGGGTTGGCACTCCGTCCAGGGTGTATCCTGCCTTGATGAATGTTACAGAACATTTTGAAGAAGGCTTGTCTTATTTAAATTTCAGATATTTAGTTTGGTTTGCTCTTAATTGTTGAAGTGAGATGTATAACCATGGTAAAATCCAAAGAGTTCTCTGAGACCTTCAGATAGAAGATTGTTGATGCTTATGAATCTGGTAAGGGATATAAAAAGATCTCAAAATAATTTGTAATCAGCCAGTCCACTAAAAATCATTCACAAATGGAGAACATTTAAAATAATTGCCAGCATGGAAGTCCCCAAAAACCCTAAAATATCATAACAGAACTTACAGCAAGCTCTTGCTACAGTTGATGTCAAAGTGCACAAATCTTCAATCAGAAGGAGACTGAACTTTAATTTTCATGGGATATATCACAGAATTATCAGAACCATGCATGGGAATATTAGAACATACAGTTGTGTTTTTTGCACCATGGACATATTCTTTGATATGCTTTACATGGTATTTGGACTTGGATTGTTTACTCCTTTAACTACTTGTACTACAGGAAGCATATTTTTTCTTTTGCTTTTATAATCACTCTGTAATGTTGGCTAAAGGTACAGTGAACAGTTGATGTGTTTGACTGCATCCGGCTCATTGTTTTGGCTCTGAGTGAGGGTGCAGACGTGAGGATTGACTCAACCCCACTTCTCAAGTGCAGAATCTTAATAAAGGATCGTGAGAATTTGATCACAGCTCCAAGAATAGCCATTATAGAAATGGTGGAACTTCTTTTTTGTCTTTACTCGGAATATAGGTTTTGGCAAGCTCATATATCCTCTCACACATCCCATTTGCTCTGGTGATTAATTCTGTAGGTTGTTTTCTTTGGATTAACCATTTACAAGAATTCAATTGTTGCAACAGAGTAAAAATAACAACATATTCAAATTACTGGGTAGCTTTAATTAGAAGCACATAGGATCTTTTCTTGGGATTACATTTACAGGCTCATTTCAGGAAGAAACTGTTGCACAGTTTCCTAGTAAAAATACTTGGTACGTGTGTGTTGCTCTACTAGGCCACAATATGATGACCCCTATCTTCTTTTACATCCTTCCGATGTTTATTTGTGTAGCTGACATGCAATAGGATGTTAATAACATTTAACATGTCTTTTTTCTTCTTCTTCTTCTTCTTTCTTTTTTAGATAAGATATTCCTTTATTCGTCCCACAATGGAGAAATTTCTCTGTTACAGCAGCAAAAAATATTATTATTAAATATAATATTATATAGGGGGGCACGGCGGCTTAGTGGTTAGCATGTTCGCCTCACACCTCCAGGGTTGGTGGTTCGATTCCCGCCTCCGCCTTGTGTGTGTGGAGTTTGCATGTTCTCCCCGAGCCTCAGGGGTTTCCTCCGGGTACTCCGGTTTCCTCCCCCGGTCCAAAGACATGCATGGTAGGTTGATTGGCATCTCTGGAAAAATTGTCCGTAGTGTGTGATTGCGTGAGTGAATGAGAGTGTGTGTGTGTGCCCTGCGATGGGTTGGCACTCCGCCCAGGTTGTATCCTGCCTTGATGCCCGATGACGCCTGAGATAGGCACAGGCTCCCCGTGACCCGAGGTAGTTCGGATAAGCGGTAGAAAATGAATGAATGAATGAATGAATGAATAAATAATATTATATAATATAATATTAAACAAATATAATATAATATACATATGTTTCCATGGTGCAATCAGACTCTGTCCCTGGACACACCCAGTGCCATTTCTGGTAGGTACTGTGATCCCATAGGAAGGCCGGTGTTAGGATGGTTAAGAGAGTCTTCCTTTCCCGTTCACAAAGGTATTGTCCTGGTGACAGACAGACTGCCGACACATAACCCCGCTCAGGAAGTGTGTCTCCATGGCCAAGGATTGGAAGGAAGGGCACACACTGATGACACACACTCTGAACATCTTAACAAAGGCCACAATAATTGCAGGAATGTCAAGAATATGTTGCAAAATCTTCTTTGGAAGTGAAATGGAAAACAACAAATATGTTTTGCATTTTAAATCAGTAGGAAGCTACAGAAATGGAGAAACGCCATGATTTTTCTTTGTCTAGCATCATCCAGGAATACAATATATCTGTCAACATTCAACCCTGCAAAAATAACAAATAAATGTTGCTTATATTAATGCCATAGCTGTTATTACTATCCATATGTTGGCCTTGAAAAACTCATAGAAAACATTAATTGTGTGTTTTTTTCCTTAAAATTAGACTGTGTATATTTTTTGTTATATTAATCATGTTTCATTTTTAGTCAGGTTTGAGCTTTAAAAAAGTCTGGGTATGTAAAAGTCAATCATTGCAATAAGCTGTTATGTATAAATATATAAATCTTTATTGATGTCTGGATAAAATACAATTATAATGAATGAAAACAATATCTCAGTGCATACAATATACGTTGCCAATGGACACAAATAAAAATATTATCTGATATCAGGTACTGAATTAAAAATGGAATATCTACCAATAAACACTGGTAACTAAGAAAAATGGACAGCACGTAACAAATAGGAGTAATAGTTTTCTCCTGCCTGACAACAATCTTGGGTACAAGGCCACACGCTTCTCATTGTCCCGTTACAGAATCGTTAATGATATTACCTGCATGTGTGCATATGCTTCTGCTATAATTTGTGATGACTATATATATGTAGAGACCAGCCTGTTAAAAATTATATTACTTGGTAATCGTTTAGCCTGCCCTGCAAGCTTTAGTCAGATTATAGCACAAGCACAGGACCAGTAGCATTCCTAATAAAATAAAACAGGTCAAAAAGTGGACATCAACTATCATGTATACAGTGTAAACAACCCAAAGGTTATTAGATATTGAACTATGACCTAGTATTAGATAAATGCAGGGCAGAGGGAAACTTTATGTGTGATAGATTAGTCTTTAATTATTTAAAAAAGAATTCTTATTGGAAAGTGATTGGACTATTTATACTATGTCTATTTTATCATCTTACAAAAGTGGTCAATTTTCAATAAGTATTATTTATTAAGACTTTTATTGTAGCATATGGCAAGTATAAATAGTTCATAAAATCGTTCATACTGAGTTCAATAAAATAAACAGTTTGGTGTAAACACTGTCTTACAGAGTTCAGATCACATTTCCTCTCAACATAAATGATTCTGTGATGATTCAAAATGATTCAATAATTAATTGAATGCTAAATATTAATGCTAGGTATTAATTGTGTTAATCTAATCGTAATTTATTTCTAAAAAAACCCAAAACAATAATAATAATTAGTGCAACAGTATAAATAGGGTATAACATTGAGAGCAGTATGTGAATTCAGGTAATAAAAATACAAAGAAATGCATATGAATTCATACAAACTGTTAGATCTGAACAAGTTTACATGCAGTTATGATCTATAAGGAAGGGCAGAATTATAAAGGAAAATTATTCAATCAAGTATTGTCCTGAAAATTTCAACGAGACAATTTAATGAGACAATAACACTCCTGTTTTATCCATGGATAAAAAATATTTTCCTTAAAGTAACATTAAGTCATATACCAAATATCTATGTGAAAAGTAAAATAAAATAATTTCCAGTTTCTTTTCATTAAACTATTCAAATTAGTAACTCAATACAGAATTTTTTCATTTTAAACTTAAATTTTGATTTTATGGGAATGTGAGATTTGTTGAAACAAGGCTATAATACAAGATTTAATATGTTGCTCTTTTTGTGTTCACAGTAGATTGCAGTAATACCTGAGGTGGTCTATATGTATATATCACAGTGGTATGTTGTAATGTGTTTCAAAAAATGTCAATGAGTCAAAGCACGCAATACCGCAGCATTGTACTGCTGTACACTGGAGGAGATCATACTGATGTAACAGTGCTGGATCTATACTGACCAATATACATGTCAAAATAGTAACAGAATTAGTTAACAAAATCTTTAGAAAAAAAGCTTCCTAAAATTAAGAAAAGATTAAGTAGTAAGTGTAATAGTCCAGGTATTGGTAGGAGGCCCTGAAGGCTCATGGGTAGCAGCTGGAACCTCAGACAGGTGGTGTGGAATAGCGGACAACATAATTGTAGTCTGGTGGAGGGCTATGACATTCCAGCTCTGGATCCAAAGAGGAATCTTCCAGACTAGTGAAGTCTAGTGAAGGTACGGATGGAGGATATTTCTCCTTCTCTCCCTCTGAAAATACAGACTCCTTACTCCTCCTGAAGCAGAAGAAAACATATGAAGTCATTTAAAGTACTCCAAATGTATTCAATATGTATAGTCTATTTCATATTTGGAGCAATGGTGATAGATTCCAGGCCAATTTTTTAAAAGTATCAATCACTTTGTAACTTGTACCAACGTTGGCAACGTTGTTTATTGCACTAAAAACAGTTGAATTTCCCCATCTGTTGCTATGGGGTTTTAAAGTAAACTAGGTAGACACAGTGAACTAAATCATTTGGGGTATCATGTAAATCACTGTGGGATCAGTCTGTGGGATCTTTGGTGAAAACATACACACAATCTGGAGTGCCATACTTTCAAGGGTCTGTAGGTACTAATGCTTTCTAAAGAACATACAACAGTATGATCTATTGCCCTCAAAGCACATGTGTGCATTGAATGGATGGAGTCCCAAGTGGAATTCATGCACACAATGCTGATGGGGACAAGAAGAAGTAGTAAAGTTTTAGAAGGTCAAAGGTGGCAGTGATCAAGTGGTCTCTCAACAGGAGCGCCTCACAGCAATGTATAGATCATTCTCTGCATGCCTGAAGTGGCTTTTTTTTACCCTAGTGGAGAGGCCATGGCAACATGGGCAAGGTTCTGCGAGCAAATTGTGGGCTTTAGTCAGTTTTTGTGTGATGGAGAGCATTGGTTTGGGGAACACTGTAAATAGTTAGGAAGAAGGAGCAGCAAGACAAGCAGTTGTGGAAATTAGGCAGGCAGGGTGTTTACAGTGAATCCAGTCCATTTTTCCTTATTGTTAATACAAGGGTGCTCAAAAAAGACAATAAGCCCATGTCTGATATTAACAGCAGCTGTACTGCTGTTGTAGTTAATTGTAATTATTTGTAAAATAATTAACAACAACAAAATCTATTCTCACATAAAACCACACTTCAGCCTGTATCTGTCAAACATAAGAAAGATCTGCCTAATTAAGAGGAAGAGCTTGCCTGACTATAACAGAAGAAATCACTTATGATGACTTTAATGATCAAGTGAAACCACCATCCAGGTGCCAGTAAGCTATAATCAGAACACTACGCACTAAGATGTCCTGGAATCAACAACTGGCTTATACTGTATAGTCAACTATAGTCAACAAACAAATTGTCTCCTTTTGCCAAGCAGAAAATGCTCCTGGAGTATCACTTTAGTTAAGACGTCTTGATCATTAGCTAATACTCTGCATAAAAAACCACCAGTGGAATTTAAACAGAACAGGAAAAACACTCATTTGTGTGGAGAATTCATATAGAATCATTCCAGAATCTTTTTTTATACTAAGCATTATCTTCTGATATTCAACACACAAGGGAAATATATATAACTCTTTATAGATCTGAAAACGTACATTAAGGTCTCTCACTGTGGTGTGTTTTGTGCATGGCCATTTCTCTGCAGGCCATTTTTAAGATCTTCTGAGCACTGTCTACAGAGAAATGGGTGCCACTTACCAAGACTATAGGAATGCTGACAGGAATTTGGCACAAGATTTAAACAGAAAAAGTCCTGTTGTTCTTTACTGGCCCAACGAGGTCTAGTATGATTGCATGTTTTTCAGTTTAGTAGGTGAGAAATCCAGTACCATGCAGGCAGAGCAGACAAAGACATTAGTCGCGAGGCCCCGTAGCCAATGTTAACGAGCCACACTTTCAGCACTGCTTTTGTAGTCTAGCTGTTGGGTTTGTCATCTTGAGCAATATTCCTCCCCTGTGCCATTGTGAGGCTCTCTTGCCAAGTCACCTCTTAAAAAGAGAGAGGCAGTGACTGGGAGTAAGAGTAAAGCAGGGGGATGTACAAAAAAACTATGACAATTCTTGCATATACATTCTCACCCAGTGGGAGGGTTACCAAGGAGATACTTCTTCCTGTAGTGCTTGATGCTGTGAGTGACATAGCTTTAACAGTATTATTAACTCTGCACTTACGCCAGGGCCATGATACTTAAGGGTCGAACCAAGGAATCCAAATGCTTCAGCTTCTTCAGATCATCAGAGGACAGACCCATGCCACTGTCCGAATGTCCTCCCTGCAAAAGACAGTATGAGAAAACACATGATCTGAAATGAGTAATGACATTAAGAGAAAAATAAGCATCTGTGGTATTGCTGTCAGTGTAGAAGTGCAGTGTTGTTGTGCAGTGTTTTGTACTATTGTTGGAAACCATATGTTTTTTTTTTAAATTTTGTGTCAGTGTGGGTGTGGTGTGAGAACAAACTCCCCACCTCATGCATATCATTTGTTCCACTCTCCATTGTTACTTCATCAAAGGTTTTTATGCTGTCTGGGCAAACCTTGATGTTCCTGAGTGAATCAAAAGTTCAATAAAAGGTTAGTATTGACACAGTTGTGTGAATACGATCATTTCCAGTGTTTGTGGAGCAAAATCTTAATAAGGGGTGCCAATAACTTTCCCTCACTGTTGCTTTTGAACAGTGGTTCTGCACATTCATCTTTTTTCGCACCAATCTATTCTTCTTGAATTCTTCTTACATGACTGATGCTCGCAAATGTTTATGTGCATAATCTTTACATAAACATATTTTTTAATAAATCAAATTTTTATTGCAACTTTATACAAAGTAATGTGATTTAAATAAACAATACAAAAGTCTAAATATAATACATAAAGTGTTTTATGGTTCCATGAGCTTCCATGAGTGTATGTGCTTAAAAAGAAGTCCAGACCATGTTTTCTTAGAATGTCAGACTTATCAAATAGCTGCTTAATTCAGGCTTTGGGAAAGCTGTCATTACTGCATTTCAACACCAATCTTAATAAATACACTTAGCTAACCTGAGAAAATACAACAGTTGAATAAATATTATCTTTACCAGACATAAATTCTGAGAGTGCATTTGTGGCTAGGGAGGAAATTCCATAAGGGGCCCATAGCGCAATGAGCCTGTGACTCTCAGTGCTGTACCTGCCTTATCAGGAGCCACACAGAGCTTTTTGCCTTCAGCCTTAATGTACTGCTAATGAACAGTGAAAACTGTGTTCTAATATATAAAATATTTGATATACAAAAGAGTAAATCAGAATTTAAAATAACTATAGACAACAATGTTCCCACACTTAATCTACAGTACATTTTAAAATGATTAGGCTATTTGCACAGCAGCCCAATAGAAAAGATTTGTGCAAATTAATACATGCACAAAAGTCAACAATATCCATGATCAAATATTGTAGATTTTGGAGAGTTGGACATATCACACACAACAGCTGCTGCAGTCTAAGGTTTCAAGCAATTATACATATATGTCTATAATGATATGCTTACCACGAGCCTCCTGAGGTTCTGAGGGAGACAGGTCTCAAAGAAGTTTCCTCTGAATGGTCTGTATTTAACGGATCTTCTTTAGTCAGCAGTGCTGTGTTGATTGGAATGTAATGTTTACCCTCCTGAAAGAAAGTTAAACCATTTTTACTGAGGCCCCCACAATAACAATGACATCACCAGGCCTATGCTATTGCAGTATGAGGTAAGTTTAGAGAAATCTGAACTTCTACATTCAGTATACAGTACGTACTGTGGGGACATTTCATATACAGCAGAATTACCTGAGACAAAAGAAAACATCACACTAAATTAATCCTCTGAACATGAGACAGTATATTTAAGCACTGAGGTGCTTACTGATATCTAAACATTCCAGACTTCTTTAATCCTAATTGAGTTTGAGTCAGAATGGATTCCATCATTGATATCTAGAGTTGATATCTCGCTTCCACATTAGTTTGTAGTTTAATATGGGACAATTAACTCTCTCTCCCGTATCAAAATGTTGACAGGCTTACAACATTATACATTCTGTTCACACACTCTTTGAACTGTCCCTGTTTAATAATGAGCCAGGACGCAAGTTTCTTTTATCAGGATTTAAACTAAGCCTTTCCAGAGTGTATACTCTGGCAAAGTTAAGACAAAAATGCAAGCTTGGTTTAACTTTGTAAAAACAAACATAACGGCACAAATCATTTTATACATCTTGTACTGGTGTAGCTTTCCTCCTTTTCTTTTGTCAAAGGAAGTGACTAAGATTGTTGATTGACGTTTCCCTTCTCACTTACTCTAATATCCTCGTACTCCTTGTAATATCCTCACCATACCTAGAACCAATCAAAACTGCCACTTCCTGAGAGGATACTGAGCACAATGACTCATTTACTGAATCAATGCCCAAAATTCATTTTTATGGATTTTTCTTTTTATGTTATATAGCCTCAGCAAGGGTTCTAGCTTTGGCTATAGGGCTAATAAATCAAAGCAGGTTTTAGAATTGATATCCTTTTAAACAAATTAATGATCATTTGAACAATTCACTCACCTGCTGC
This sequence comes from Tachysurus vachellii, assembly GCF_030014155.1. Lineage (NCBI taxonomy): Eukaryota > Metazoa > Chordata > Actinopteri > Siluriformes > Bagridae > Tachysurus > Tachysurus vachellii. The sequence continues at coordinate 13,254,650 of NC_083472.1, forward strand.
ACACTCGCCTGAAGCAGGTCTCCTAGTCTCTCCACTAGCTCTGTAAAAGTGGGCCTCTGCTGTGGTTCTCCATGCCAGCAGTCCAGCATGGTCTCATATCTACAAGGGCCACATACATAAACACACAGAATAATAATAATCATCATCATCATATAAGAAATATGCTTAGAAGCATACTATATTTATTTATTCATTAGATGGCCTGACACTACACATACAATATCTATACATACAGTTATATATCAAGTTGTCAACACATTAGTGCAGAGGAGTATATCATAAACATAGTCACAGTGCTCTGTGCAATGCATTCATAAATCTCTTTCCCCTTGCAACCATTAAGTCTATCTTGAGTTACCACCTCCCCAACACTACAGGCTATCTGACCTGACCTCTACGTTTCTGCCAGCTCATTTGCCTTTATCCTATTATAGTCTGTCATTAATAATTTCTGGTGTCACATGAGCGGTTAATTCTGTTGCTTTCAACACAAACATTAGAGGTGAGAGGCGCCTTCTTTGCCTTTGAAGAGCTGTCAGCACCTCCCTCCATGTGGTACATCTCAGCTCCATATATCGGAGTAACTGTGATAAAGGAATTCAGGTATGAGGCTCTGAAGCAGTTGTGAGAGTGGAAACAGGGAATGATTGTGCCAATCCTATTTTAATTGTATTTCTCGACAAGGATGTTATTTACATGCATTCTCATATGTACATGTACCTGTACATGTACCTGTTACATATTCTCAGTTTAAGGCTAAATTGACCTCTATTAAGCATTTTGCTTTGTTTTCAGAATATATATTTCCACATATTCTTCTCTTTGATTGTTGGTATGATTCTCTAATTACTTGGCAAGTAAAACACCTAATTAAATAAAACGATTTCTGCTCTGCATGGAGATCACTGACTAACATAAACTTGGTATAGCAGCTGGTTATTTCTCATCGATCACTATGTTGTGTGTTTTATAATACAGTCAAAAAAAAGATTTCATTAGAGATTGTGTAATCAAGCATCAGATTTTATGTTGATGCTACATATGCTAGGTCTGCATTCTTTGGGCAGTTTTTAAATGTGTTTGGTGGACTAAGACCTGAATTCTTGACAGAGTGAATCAGGCTGAACTAAAGTCTGGAAGGTCACATTCCTAATCAGTGAAGAAACGATGCTGATTTATCACCCAAAATATTTTAATCTCTTTTATCACACACATTATGAGGTGGTTTAGACAAGGGTCAGAATCAGGAGCATGACTGATGCCTTCATGTGAGATCAATGTCTCATGTGAGATCAATATCGCAGGCATGTGGGAGCTCTTGCTCTTCTAAAAAAAAAGATAGAGATGATTCAGAATACTATATTAAACCAATTCCATTAACAAATTCTTTGGGGCCACATGAATAGTCTTTGTCCTTTAGGATGTAAGAGAGTAACTTGGCACCAGCTTGACATCGTTTATGAGAGCCTAGGTACCTCATCCATAAAGCCTGATGTCTGGACCACATTTTTCAAGTCATCTCCAATCATCATTTTACCTTGTCTTCTTAAGTGTATTTTCCTTGACTTGGTATGAATGGTTGCAAAAATGAGACCTGTTAACATTCTATTTCCTAAATCCTAGTGTATATATAACACTGCATTTAACCTTCTGAAATCAATAAAAATGAGGAATTTGACACAATTGAATAGCTAGCAGCTTGCAAAGGCTCATATTTCAAGAGATTTAGTGTAGCAGCATTCTGATTAGGAACAGGCAGTAACACTCTCCAGACTGAGCTTTAGACTGAAGCCCCTTACTGAGTCCTCTAGACTAGGTGCACAAAAGCCACAGTTTTTATCGAAAGACACAGAAAATCTGAGCTTTCCTCTTTGGACTGATGTAAAATTGATGTCATGTCCAGCTTATACCTATTTACATCTAAAGTTATAGGCATATGTCTATTTAGCTAGATCAGACAGATACCTAGTTTTTTCAAGCATTCATTAGATAATTGTATCATCGTAATCTAGCCTTTGTTCTTTTCAGATTTCTTGTTCCGTCTCTTTACTTGAATGCATAGGTTTTTTGTAGTCTCTCCAAGTTCACATAAAATTCTCAGAAACTGTTCAGCAGCATACCATGCTGTGTCCAACAGCAAAAACAGCCTTCTCTCTTATAAAGCATTAATGATTATACAATTGCTGTCAAAAGCCTTCATAAGACGTGACCATCTTCAACTGTGACCATTTTCAACTGTGACCATCCCTTCAACAAGAATATTTTGTGACACTTGAATTATGTTATAAAGTACAAAAGTATAATTTATATAAAGTATTTATACGTTTTCAGAGTGACTCTTACATTTCAGAGGAAGCATACTCAGGAGCTCGCATTCTGGTGCCTTCTTTCAAGCGGCAGCAGAATTCCTCATCGATTTGTACACCAGGATAAGGAGAGGCACCTGGGGAGAAGAAAGAGAATGGTTATCAGAACAGCTATGAAGCCATTTCCTGCTGCAAAGAATTGATCACTTCAAAGAGTTTGTTAAGGAAGCCTTCAAATTGCAGAACGGTTTTACAGCAGAGAAAAGTGAGAAGCACAGAATTACAAATAGTGGGACTTTACAGTATGCATATGAAGAAAACGATCAAAAGAAGGTTTGTAAAAGCATAAGTTAGCTTTTAGTATGAATACATTCGGACACAACCTGCATAAATTAGCAACCCACAAGAGTGGGGGCTGCAACTGAATCCAAAACATGGCAGGGCTTATGAAGAATATTTTTGCGTACTTGCTTGAAATATTTCATATAATATCCAATACAAATAAATGGAACAAAAAAAGGGTTAACCCTAGAGCAAATTATGGTTTATTCAGTCACACTAATAGATACGTCGCTAATAGATACATAATACACACAAACAAAAAAGGCTAGAAGTCCACCACACAAAGTTAAGAGCACAAAACCACAACCCAAAGATATATGCATGAGAGTGTATTTTGGGTCTGATGTGACTATTTGCTCTTTAAACATTGTCACATGACTCTGGACAACTCATGGTTTCCCCTACGTGACTTTGTGCAAGGACATGAAGAAACACAACACATGGTGAAATGCTTTTCTCTGTGAATGTGAAAACTCAGATTTCTTGCAATAAGCCATGTAATAAAATACAATGAGTGTATATTAAGATAGCACCAAATACAAAAATTCCACATTTCCACATCAGTTTGACACATATAAGGCTTGTGACTTTTTTTTTACAGGTGATTACATAATATTTACCTGATGCCATATGTCTTTATTTCAAATCACATTTATGTATGTAGTTAGCATGTACTGTATTTGCTAGATGACTGTGACCTACACCCACCAGGGGCAGGGCTGATATTTACCCAGAGAGAAGATCTCCCACATTAGAACGCCAAAGGACCAAACATCACTCTGTGTAGTATAGATCTTGTCAAATATGGCCTCTGGCGCCATCCACTTAAGAGGAAGTCTGGCCTGTGGAAAGAGTGGCAGATTAGTCGAAGTGTTCAGCCAGACCTCTGATTCACCTGAGTGAACTATATCCATAAACACAGACAAACAGACTGTAAAACTGTGCAAATCTGCTTAAATACGAAATCAGCATGACATCTGTGACCAAATTCGACACCAGGCAAACATCCTCTGAACAGAATAATATTGTCAATGGCTAATAAATGCCTGAGCACATGCCAGCAACTCTTGGCATCAGCAAAATCATTTTTCCATTTTTCAATTCTAGTCAACTCTAAGGCTGTTATCCATCTAGTTAAAAACTTAAAAGTGCACACTTACATCTCCTTTGCGGACATAGTCTGGGTCTTTATACACATCTCTGGCTAGTCCAAAATCGCATATCTTCACAACATTGTTTTCGGACAAAAGGATGTTCCGTGCTGCCAAATCACGGTGAATACACTGGTGGAAAAAAGGCAAATTCTTGACTTATAATATGTTTCAAATTCATACATGTCAGACTTGAAGAGAGGAATTGTCTGGGTTGCCAGTATTTGATGTTTTATCTACCATGTGGTTCAACACATGGAAGAAAGGTGTGATAATGTGGAGCAGCTGATGTGATCATGCAGAACGTGAGACTTAAAACACAGTAACATGAGCTCCACAGTCCAATCAAATAAAATCTAATGTCCATATTACATTTGTGAATTTGCCCTATTTGTGTGTGAGCATATTTGTGCAGGTTTACATGTGTGCAGTAAATTAGGTAACCAGAAGAACTTTAGTTAAACTAATACATTGTTTCGCTGGATACAGCAGAACACTTGAGTTTCTGATGTGCAAAAGAATAGAAATTAAGTACTGAAAATCAGACACCAACCCTGTTTAACAAGCAGGATTTGGAATTATCGGTACTTAGGGCATTTAATTATTATATTTTATGCACTTACTTTTCGTGAAGCCAAAAACTCCATGCCTTTGGCTACTTGAAAGCTGTAGCAAATTAAGTCCTCTAGTGTCAACAATCTCTTATACAAATCTTCAGATTCTGTGTAAAATAGTAAAACAAAATCAGCAACAAAAAAACGTCCATTTGTAACCACTGAAGAAACATAAGACATGAAGTCTTCCCAAGGCCTTCTCTACCCCTGATAATATGCAGAAGATAAACATTCCCTGAGAAGCCTGTATGTTTGTCTTGAACTTTGAGTTGTTTTCCTCAGATGCTTCCTTATGTTGTAAATATAGCTGAAATTTCTGGCATTTATTTTTAGATGTTTGAAATAGCTTGTCCTCGGGTGTGGCGGTGGTGTGTTTTTGAGAGTGGAGGGGTGTAGATTGTGGGGGTGGGGGGTGGTAGTAGGGAGGGGGGAGGGTGCTTCCTCTGTTCTACCTGGATAAACAGTTTATCAATACCCAAAATAACAGGCAAAATACAGAATGCCGGGAACACATTAGCTTGTGTCTGAGGCAGGAAATAAAAAAAAAACAAGATCTACGCAGAGTAGGCGACAGTGGGTCGCGATAAATATAAATTGTATTTATGTATCCTGGAGGAAGCATCCGATCAAATTGAAATGGACAAAAACATCCAGAGAAGCCTTTGGAGCAAGCAGGGAGGGGTGTAGGTGAGAGGGGTAAGAATGTAGGAGGGGAAGGAAGACATTCAGCCACTACCTTCCTCTTCTTCCTCTGAGTCACAGTAGCTCTTATCTTCAATGAAGCCTGAGCTAGCTGAGCTTCCCGTGCTAGCCACACTCTCTAGTCGACGCTTGAGAAGTTCACTTAGTTCGCACCCTGAACTTGGCAACATCGCCTTTCCATCCTGAGACTAATCAGGGAAATATGCAACAGTTAGTATAAAAAAGTCATGTCACAGTCTTATTTACTCATCATATCCCAAAGCACATCTTATACTTACTTTATAAACCACAAAGTCTCCTCTCTTCCCCCTCAAGTAGTTAGAAAGGTTGCCATACTTGCAGAACTCCACAATAATCATCAGTGGGCCTGAAACAAGCAGTGATTAGTACATAATGTGGATGTCTTATCCTCGCTCATAGATTTTTTTAAATTAGGACATGAGCACTAGTCCCTATATTCTCACCTCCTTGCTTAGTACAGGCTCCCAATAGATTGACAACATTGAGATGGTGGCCAATATGAATCAGTATCTTCAGTTCGGACATAAGAGCTCTACATTCGCTGTTTGTAGCTCCTCCTATTATAGATGACAAGAGAAAAGGAGAAGGAAAATGGATTATCAGTAAAATCTTTTGAGTTTAATTCTGATCCAAGAATAAAGAAGGCAGAATAAATGGCTGCTCTTACAAAAGCACACACCATCCTCTGGAAGTTAAATGACTGATGAGCTGTATTTTGATTTTTGATAATTATAGATTTGACTGTAGTTTATAATACACATTAGATAAATGTATGAAAATATTTAAAAAGTGGATGTATCATCTAAAGGCCTAGTTACATTTTGTGTCTCTGCAACAAATGTGGAATTTATTTACACCACCCTGTTTTAAACAATGAACTATAACTTGCTATTTAAACAAATAAACAGATAACTTGAGAATGTGTCATTAATGATTAAGATGCTTCTAAACAGATATTAATATTAACAGGAAACACATACTTAAATCAATAGATAAAATAGCTGAATTATCATTATGTATGATAATACATAATGATACAACTTTGCTGACAGAATTGCACATATTATCGAGGTAAAAAATGAGGGTCAAGCACATGAGCTTGGTGAGCATTAAAGTCCACAGCGCCAGGAAAGGCTTTGTTTTCTAACATGTATTATTTTCTATGGTGTAACTCCATCAAAATGTCACAGAAAAGCTATGCCTACAGAAAGCAAGACTGGTGGTACCTCCCAAGGACTTCCATGAAGAAGAACTGCTGTTATATTTTAAGTTAATTTGACAATAATAAACCTGAGGACAATTTTTTCCATGGAACCTCCCTTGTTGTTTTACATTCTCAGACAGATTTGTTGTATGTAAACAGAAAGAAAATTAGCAAGATATTTCACAAAATGATTAGATTTAGTTTTTTTTTAAAAAACACTGACATTGTATTTCAAAACACACAGGAAAGTTAGGATAGTGGGCTGCTTTTTATTAGAAACTAACCCGGTCTGATTGAAACTAACCCAGGCTGATTGAACTAATCCAGGCAGCTTTTCTCTCTTAATGATTAATGCTTAAGGAGGATTGATAATGTGACCCCAATGGAATAATGCATCACTCTGATTTATAATCATCACACAACTTCTCACAAATACTGGAGAGGTTCTCGCATCTTTTCAAAGTAGCCGATACTCTCCACAAACTTTGATCTATATTGTAAGAGAACATATTTTGTCCAAGAGATTCTCAAGCTATGCAGTCTCATTTAACATTATACATTTTTATTTCTATCTTCCTTCTTCATATAGATTTGTTCAGAAAAATGCTGAAGGTGTAGTCCAGTTGTGTACTCTCACTGAAACATGCACACACTAGATTTTCTTTCCCAATAAAGCAATATATATGTGCTTATAAATCCAAGTGGGAATAACCATATTAAGCTCAGGATGATTTAAAAACATCTGCTTGAGGTTACTTAATGAAAATGTACATGAATAGTTGCATATGCATCACAATTAGACCTGACATTTTAACCTTTGTTTTATATCTGCACACTATCATTCTTAACAGCAGGGTCCTTAAACCCTATAACCCTCTAAAATAGCTGCTAATTATCTGCATCTATCTTGTGATATGAAAGGCTTTATGTAAGAGCAAAATGATCTGGCCTTGACAGGCTACTACATTAAATATGAATCTAATTTGAACAAATTAATATATAGAGACATATTCTTACAACATGGTTATTCTCTCAATGGTACACAAGTTCACTAGAAAGTGATTATGCAAAAGTTCAAACCTTTGATCTGGGCATCTGATAAAAAAAGCTTCAAAAGTTTATAACCAAACCAATGATTTGTCATTAACTTACCTTTCAGCATTTTAACTGCAACTGTTTTGCATGTTGAGAGTTTGTCAATGCCAAATGCAGAAGCCTCTACAACTTTTCCAAAAGCACCATGGCCCAATGTTTTACCTATGAGAGGGAGAGTGAGAGAGAGAGAGAGATATAGAGAGAGAGAGAGAGAGAGAGAGAGAGAGAGAGAGAGAGAGAGAGAGTTTGTCGGTTTACTTTGTCCTACCTCGAGGATCATAAATCAGGCCGCTTGTCCTGTCAGTAAAGATATGTGCCTGTAATTAAAACAATATGCAGAGCTTGGGACCACTACTCTAGCTCTCCACAGGGAATTTATGGGGTACTAAAGAACGTAAGACAAACACAGGTCAATGAGAAATAATGGTACAGTGCTTTTATCAGAAAAGCCAGACATCATGAAATGCAACGCCATATTCATACTGAGAACATTCAGTATTTGGCTTTTTTAAGACTAGCTCACTTTTTTGTGGTTCCTTTAGGTGTTTTTATGCTTATACCAATGTGTGAATAAAACTCACCCAGTCGAAGGCGGTCCCTAGGGAACTCCCATTTGCTGCTGTCATAAGGTAAACGATCCCACTGTTCATTAAGAGGCATCTGGTCAGGATCCATTATGATGGACAGGTACCCTGTCTTTAGATCTGCAGAACTTGGCTAAATGGAAGTAGAGGTTTGCATTTAATATTCTTTTACGGGTTCATTGAATAATGTTTTTGTCATAATGAGAAGAGACCACAAACTATAGTGTTATTACAAGATGTGGAGAGAAAACGCATAAAAAAGTGATTAAACGTTTTCTGTTACGGAAAACTCATAGATTTCCAATCTGCAAATATTCATAGAAATTCACAGTTTTCAAAACTTATGATAATATTGGCAAAGTATTGGTTTTCTAAAAAATTAAAGCCTTAATGTATTTGTTACCTTTCTCAGCTTGCGGATGAAGAGAATGAGCATGATCCAAAGGAATGTGGCAGCAGCTCCTGTGCACACAAGGATGATCACCTCGATATTCGGCTTGCCTTCATCGCCTGAAGTTAGATAAAAGCACATACCAATGGTTAAGCCGCTGTAAGCCAGCCCCCGAGGCACTTTTTGCAACTTTGTTAACTTTATTGTCATTTTGTTTTAATTCATTTTGTATACAGCTTGGACAAGCAGGCACATGGCATTGTTCATGCAATGTTTATTTCTGGAAAGCACACTTCCTCATTTATAGCATAGTCTATGCTCTGTGATCAATTACAAAAAATCCACCAGTCAGCATACTAACTAAGCCATTAGGAATCTATTTTTCCAGAAGACATGAAACGAATAATAAAGCAATCAAAGCACATTTCCCGCTCTATTTGGCTTTGGACAAGATTAATGCAGACACACACAAATATCCCAAATTCATTCACTTGGTAACACCAGACAGCATTTGCTTCTAAGAAAACAGAAGTGAACGTTAGTGACTGCTAGTGGATCATGTAAATGGACTCACTGAGAGAAGACACTGCTATGTACCATACTGGGCACCATAATTGGTCATTTGTCATCCGTTAGAATGTTTCAGGTTTCAAGCCCTTTGAGAAGCCATACTTTAAGAAGCCATTCTGCCAGTCATTAGTGAAGCTCCTTGCTGATAGCGCAGAGGTCAACTCCCAAGTGAGGGACCCTCTCTGCAACCTCTATCATAAAGAAATGCCTTGGAATTTGTATGGCATTCCCAGAAACCTTAGAATCTATCTCATGGGATAGGTTAAACATCAAAGTTTGGCTAGAGAATTGGTTGAAGGATTGAGTTCTTTATCCTATTCACACAAATACATGAGAATATATACATATGCATATATTTCGGCTCATTGTGGATTGTGATGTCAGCATAAAAACCAAAAAAAGTACTTTTGCACTGACTTACCAAGTCTTTGTTGCAATTACTGATTACTATGTTGGTTATAAGAAATGAGAAGTGTGAGATGATACTCACCCAGTACAGTGATCACTGCACTAGCGGTTACTGCACCTTCAGCATTACTGGCCTGACACTCATACATGCCCTCATCCTCTTTCTTCACCCTCTGGATGATCAGGACACCATTGTCCTTCAGAGTGATTCCTGCAGGCAATTTTAAGAGTCAAACAGTATATTGCTCTCTTTGCATTCTTAAATTATGGGCATTGTCTCAAAGCAGCATCACAGGAATATACAAATTCAGAATAAATATGACAAAGTTTAAAATTATATTTATATTTATCCCTAATAAGAAAGAGCCAGTGATGGCAAGGAAAAAACCCTGAGAGATATGATGAAACCTTAAGAGGAACCAGTAAAATGACGTATAAATGGGTGTGTTTAAGATAGAGCATGCTTGTTTATTCATAGAGGTAAAGAGCATTTATATGTGTACACACACCCTATTATTGTGATTTCATTAAATCACAAATTACTTTATTCATAAATTTAAAAATTGCCTTTATTTTGAATGTGATGAAATAATATGACATTTAAGTGAACTTGAATAGCAGATCATCTTCACCTGGTCCTTCTGTGATGGCAATCTTGTCCTTGTACCATGTAATAAATGGAGGAGGCACACCATGTGCCAGACATGTTAGTGTCAGCGTACTGCTGCTGTTTACATCCTGACTGGTCAAGTTCTGAATCAACCAGGGAACTCTCCTCTCTGTACAAGTAGTTGAACAGTTAACAAACTGAATATGATAACTCTATTTTCACATTCTAACATGCATGTCACATTCAAAAACTTTTAGATATTTATGCAATTGTACAGAATTATCTCTATATGGAAAATGCCATGGAATCATAAAAGGATACGTGAATAAATGTAGATATGTAAATAGATGAAGAATATGTTCATGGATTAGTAGAAGTAACTCACCATCAATGATTAAGTTGGAAGTTGTATTGACCACAGATTTGGTGATCAAATTGACTGCTCTGCACTCATAGCCATTTGTGTTGTTTCTAGAAACATTCTTCAGTCTGAGTGATAGGGAGACAGAATAAGGACTGATCTGGATGGAGCTGTCACCCTGAACCTGGTGACTCTGTGAATCATACCAGCTCAGCCTATCATAGAGGAACCGTGTACCGTGGCAAATCAGAGTGACATCGTCTCCCTCAGTGGCTGTCAAGGGTTTGACCTCAAAAGACTGGGGATGTTCTAGAACACAATAAAAAAGAAAGATTTGTTCAGGATGTTGTATACTAGGAACAAAAGCCAGCATTGATTTCCCCATAGATTTTTAGATTCTTGACAATAAATTATATGACAATATTCACATTACAAATACAATCCTATAAGTGGTGATCAGGCCTCTTCATACTCCATACTGTAGTATCCCACAAAGCTGCACATCTCCGTCACGGAAAGTCAAATGTGCAGTTATTTCCTGTTTCATCACTACTAATTGGAAGCAGGTTGTTGGCGGAAGGCGGCAGAGATGGCCGACCTGAAGCAGTTACAATAGGAACCAGGCTGAGGCCGGGCCTCGGGGGAGCTGGAACACGCTTGTTTATTCACAGTGCTGGAGAGCGTCTCGAGTTCCGTAAGAGAACACAGCTGTTATTACAATTCGGTCCCTCTTACCAGCATTCCTGTGGTTAGAGTCATCCCCACCTTGGCACAGCACATTCTCTAGGCCATTGTATACTTCTCTGGTCCACTATAGCCTACCATTGCATTAATTTGCTAATTTCCTTAACTACTTTTAACGTGTCCCCTTTCTTTAACTACAGCTGGCAGATGTCTGTCTGTTATACAATACCTAATACCTAACTCTTCCTTGTTGTTCTAAACTCATGTGCACATCTTTTACATAACCCTCCTGTTCAATTCTAGAATAGTGGTTCATGATCAGAATAAAAGAAGAATGCAACCATGCCAAAAGCACAGTGCTCTCAGGAAGTGGAACTCCACACTTCACAGAATGTCATATGTCAGTGGGCAAATTTTTTAGTTTTTGAATTCTCTAATTTGCAATGCTGCATAGTGATATGGTTTCAATTAATGCCCCGCTCTCCCTTCTAATTGTACAATGCAGTGTGGATGTGCAAAGACTGCATTTCTGCATGTGCTAGGCTATTCATTAGCTTATGTATGTAGAATCAGTACAAATGAAAGGACCACATTTTACAGTCTGCTTAACCATATAATAAAAACCAGCAGAGACCATTTTTCATCTTTTGTCCATGAAAACCACATTAAATCTATAAATTTCACTTACCATTCACATAGAAATGAGTCGCCATTGTCCTCTCTCCAAGGTTATTGCTGGCTTTGCATGTGTACACCCCTGACACATTAGCCATCACGACCAGGGTGCTTACTGTCTGTTAAAAACAACACGTTTTTTGAAATATAAATGTTTTACTTATTGTTTTAGTACACAACCTAAATTGCTGCAAATAATTATATGGTACATGGTGGTGGTTTGTGTTGCATTATAAAGTTTTGCTGGGACCACAGAAAGTGTGCCTGGGTTGCATGTCATTTATACAATGTCAGCACACTAGTGGAATTTTATTAGACATAACAGTAAACTCAGTTGTTGGCAAAGGAGCAGACTCAAGAGCTCCCATAAAAAGTACAGCCATCACTTCAAATATATGCTGTCTCAGCATGTCTCAATATAAATGTCTTTATTTTGCTGGATGTACTCAAAGCTAATTACACCTGACATATAGGGGAAAAGACTTTGTAAACAAGTAGATTTGGTATTTTAGCAAGTATTGTCAGTAGGTTAATCAAGAACAAAGCAGGGAACTGGATTTCAGGCCAAACACTGTGGGTTTCTGTTGTTTTGTTTTGTTTTAGCTCTGATCAGCTGTAATATAAATCATCTTTTGAATAAATCACAAATATATAATTAACTAAAGACACCTATAAATACCACATAGACAAGTTACTTAGCTTGTGTAATTACTCCTATATGGTATTGTATTACAGCAAAATGCCATACAGTATTTCCATGTTACATAAGCTTAAATTTCAACAAATATACCCAAAAGATTGAATCCCCAATAGTTTAACTAGGAATTGTAACCAATGCCCTCACTCTTGGACACAAACCCTCTTCTTTCTTTTACTTGTAATTCCAAAACTTTCTGAAGCAGATCTTAATTTTATCCAATCTCAAAGCAACGCTATCCAATCTCAAAGCAAGGAAATTACAAAAAATTGTACCTTAGTGAGGTGGCGGAGCTGACCCTATCTTTTGAAGGCTGAGATTGGTTGTCCAATTTTTAAATAAGTGCTTTTAAAATATGGTCTAAATCAGCCTTCATTTAGTCTCAATGTTAAGTTATTTGAGGCTATATCGTTTAGGAATCACATTCCCGATTATAATAGAGATGAGCTAAAATCTGTATTTTACAAATGTAACAAATGTAATGTAATGTAAATGTAATCATCTCAGACACAGTGCAGAAATGTCATAACGCTAAATTATATAATTTATGCCGCCAAGGCATTTCGGGTTTGTTTCGGCTCTGTAAATGCCATATATATATATATATACATATATATATATATATATATATATATATATATATATATATATATATATATATATATATACGTATATATTCTGCGGTGTGTCTGAGATGTTACCTCTAATATGATCGATCACAAAAATAATCCCTACATGATCTAATCTGTAACATTTTATTAACTCACTATCATTATTAAATATTGTCTGCAATACATTTCTTGTCCCTCTTCAACTTTAGATCATTTTCTCCTCTGTTAAAGAAACTCCTAAGACTTTTTGACCTTATGAGCCCTTTTAAAGGCTAATATACTTTTATCTTTCCTAGGATCTTCTCTTTCACTTTAAGGGAAAACGCCTACATTTCTAAGAATGTTCTTACAATTATATCACTAGGAGTCACTAGGATATTAATTTTTTTTGTATTCAGCATACAATACATACCTTGTTTCTGCCATTTATTTCCTTTGACTCACTGGACATAGCCTTAATAAAGTTGTCTGGATATGAATATTTGGTACTTTCTTGGATAGTTATTGGATTCCTGTACAATTTGCACCTACAAGAAACAGGGGAAAGGAATTGTGATCTATGATTTAAAACTGCCTAAAGACTGAATCAAAGTATATATATGTTTGAATAAGGTTTGTTCTACACAGACACTCTTTTTGACACATCACATATGTGTGATTTCTGGCAAATAAAACTGAAATGTGCATGCAATGTGCGCAGGAAATCTATTTTACTCAGATTCAACTATCTCCTTCTGCTTTTTGTTTTAGTTGAAAATTGGCTGTAAACATAACAAAAATATGTGAATTTTAGTCATGACATTTCAAAGAGTATATGCTATATAAGAGTATATTAGAAACAGCCAGAACATATTTCCTAGTATTAACAAAAATCATCTGTTTAACAAATGCCACTTAAGTCTATATGCCTTTCAAGAGCACCTACAAATGTCTACTTGTTTTTTTTCTGATTTACTGAGTGAAAGACAACAAAAGATTATGCTTTATCCTACTGAGGAAAGTAACAATAGGATTAATAAGAGTAGCGGCCAAAGAGGAAGCGGTAGCTTGACAGGATGGGCTGATACATGCGTCACCACTTAAAGGAAACGCCCATCTCTGGCTGACTAAGATAAGGCTGACTCTAAGACCTCCCTGGTTGAAACATTTGATAACTTTTGCTTATGAGAGACCCAAACAAATCACCTACACTTCACACGCAACACACACCACAATTTGGTGATCCCCTCATTTGCAAAACCTCTGGCCAAATATCAAACACACAATAACCCTGCAATAAGCATCACTTGAAAATGATAAATTTGAATTCTGTGTTTATTGTGGAGTTTACTAAATAGAGGAATTTTACTGATTTTTCTTGATTTACTTGATTGTCTCCAACAATTATTCTGACAGTTATTCAGATAGATCTGCTGGCCTGCTGAAAACGGTCCTTAACACATAAGCAACATAAACAACATAACCAAAATAATGAACAAAAACAACTGATTATCACTGAACACCAGAATTGTTGGCTTTATTGGTTCCTCATTAATAAATGACTATATTAATGATTCCTGTTTCACAAACTTGGCAAACAAAATTTTTTGAATCAATCAAAATTTTAGACAAGCAAGATTGTGAATGCTATAATAGTTCTTTCTCTTACCATTTCCACAACAATTACAATTACTATTTATAATAGCAATGTTTTTTGTTTTGTATATTTTTGTGCAGGTTCACTCACTAATTGGCGTTTAAACTGGGCACACTGGATTGCTTCACATAATGAGCTCTGTGATTTGCAAGATTAATATCCTGTTGGGCTCCAAAGCTACGTAAATGGATTAAAAGAAACTGAGGAATTGTGGAACATTCTGATCATTCTGGACAGTTGCTAAATGTAACTGACATCATTTAACCTCTTGCAATTCCAACTCACTCTGTGCACTTGTGATCCGGGTCACAGGGCTGCCACAGCCATGTTATATTGGGCTTTGGAAATCCAGAGACAGTACAGGTAAGCTGGTGCTCCTGGCCTAGCCTGTAAGTCTGAGGGCCTACAGGAGCCACCTCTTCTTCAGATATTCTTGGTTTCACTGTGGAGACACACATAATATGGGTTTGAAAAACTGGAGATGGAGGCAAAAGGTTAATAGACAGTAAGAGGAAGCAGTAGACAAGATGGACTGAGGCATGCATTAAAGGAAAGGCCTTCATTCTCTGGCTAACTGAGATAAGGCTGACTGTGACCTCACTGGTTGATAACCTTTCTGTGACTGTGATTATAAAGGACCCAAACGATATACCACCAGCATTGGTGATCACCTAGGTTCATTTTGCACACCTCTGACCATAACACAGAAATCCTAAAGTCAGCATCACTTTAATATGATGTATGGAAATCCTTTTGATATGCAGTGGGTGTGTTTCTGCTGAGCCTAGTCCTTTCAGTTGTTTTATTGTAAAGAGGAACATTCTTGCTACAACTCTCGAAGAAGGACATTTTTTCTGATGAATTTTTCTGCTGACCTACTGAAATCAGACCATAATACATAAGCAATTTGTTCCCATTGTTACAAATGATTTTGCATAAACGGCAGAAATTGGGTACTTTGACTTTTGATTACTAATCCCTCTCTGTCCCAAATGTTGCATACAACATTCTTGAAATAATAATTACTTGTAATTAACAGCAGTCCTTCTAATTGCAAATTGTTAGATATGCAAGACACTTTGAGATTTTATTGTGAATGCTCCAAAAGTTCTGTCCCTGACCATTTCAACTAACCATAACCAACTTGATATTTATATTTGCCTGATTGTGTAATATGTGATAAGCCAGTGATTGATGCCATCTAGGAAATGTTTATATGCAGCATAAGAGAAAAAACGGCTGACTATAGCTGTCCTTAATTAAGTAGTTTGTTTTAAATAGTATCCAAATTGGAGGGCTGGATATGGTTTTGTTTAACAAGTCAGTTCAGTGGATACTAAAGTTGAGCAGGAAGGACAGTTGGCTGTGCATAGTGCAATGTGTTGTGCTGAAGACCCACAGGTCCCTTTCAAAGGCAGCTAATGAAGTCCAGGTGCATTCAATATGTCAATCTATTCCATACAAAAACAACCCAGTGATTTTACCACTGGAAACTAAGAGGGCCAGCAAAATGACACTGTAGAGAAAGGACTCGATGTTGTTGCCTTACTTTTGACCAAAAGTGTATAACTGATGTTCCTGTAAAGTCCATACTTCCGGTTGGATAAAGCAATGGTAAAGACTCCTGCATCCTTTTCTTTTACCTCCTTGACGATGAGGTTATAACCCATTAGCTCATAGCATAAGGAGGCATTGATGGGGAAGCCACCCTTGTACCTGTGAAAATGTATTACAGTAAAATACAGAGAATCTCTACTTCAATTACTCTGAATATGCACTTCATTAAGGATTACTGTTCATTATTAAATAATGTTATGAACCTACCACACTACTTTGTCTGGTGCAGGCAGAGCATCAAACTGGGGTTCAAAGTTCCATCTTTTACCTTCTTCAACAGTGACAACCTTATGAGTTCCATGAGTCACAGTGAGGAATGGATGCTCTATAATGTGCAACCAAAAATCTCTCACTTAATAAATAAAAATAAATAAATAAATAAAAATGTGTTCATATCCTATAATATATATTACCTACTCACCATGTACAATGACCTTGACTTTAGCATGCTTCTTAGGGCCATCTATGGATGCTGTGCAAATGTACATGCCACTGTCTTTTAGAGTCATATTGGGTATAATTAGTTCGCTGTTCATTTCAATGATGCTGTTAGGGTAACTCCTCCTCAAATGAGTCTTGTGAGTCCGATTGATCTGGCATACAGACAAACATTTCCTTTGTGATCATTACTTGTTTAACTGATACCCTAACCTAGTCAATTTGTATTTAACTAAAAAAAATCTATTTAATATTTAAGACAAAGAGACTCAAGATCCTAAGAACTCACAGAGTTGTGTTGGAATTCCCAATCAAATTTAATCCTGCCATTGAATGTGGTGTCTGCTGAGCAGGTGATGTTCAGTGTGTTTCCGACCAGAACTCTTACATGCTCAGGAGTAATGCGAACATTTCTGAAAACACTGGCTACACACATGAGAAAGAAAGTCATCACACGAATGTATAATATTACACATGAAATAATTGGAATTTGACCACTGTATATTTGAGATCATTAAAATTAAAAAATACTTACTACGACGTAGGAACAGGAAGTTTGCTGTGAACTTTGCTTCATTCACACTGGTGGCACATATGATCCTTTCAAAGCTCTTATAAGGACCTAGTGGAATCCTAAATCCAACTTTTGGGTCCCATGTTGTGCGTGCTTTGGCAGAGTTTTTCATGGGAGGAATCTAAAGAAAAATCATCAATTCTTTCTTTATGTAAGAAAATTTAAGTGAAAACTGATACATATTAAGAGCTCTACAGTAAAATGTAATTAAGTGGTAAGGCCATGTCTGGGCTTTCATTTAACATCTTTTGTTTGCAATATATCTTTCGATCTATCATGGTTTCAGACAGAGAGGAAGGGAAGGAAATGGATCGGATGAATGCCACAGATGTTCCAAAAGCAGGAAGGTCACACAACAATCTGTAATCTGACAGAGAAGTATTTGTCCATGGCAGCACCGGGTACAACTTAAGAGCACATAGACAATATGCACCCACTGGAAAATGCATCAGGATTTGAGTTCATCAACCCCCTTGACTTATCTTGACCAGCTGTTTTTTTCTACCTACTGCGTATTGCAAGACAATCATGTATAAAATGCTGGTTGTATTTATAGTCATTGTCTTTTATTCTGTAACACCTTCCCGTTCTTAAAGGAAGTAAACCGTATGGCTCCACAACCCATTTCAAGCTTCCTACCACCCCTGTCAATGTATCTGAACACACACAAATGCTTCAGAAAATGTCTGAAGCATGGAAGAACCTGTACAGTATGATTCTTTTAGTCCCACATTTCCTTTAATGCCTCATTCTAATAAACATATTCACCACTGTCTTTAATATTAACCTGTTAACTGAAAGCAGTCAGGAATACATAAGCAGCACAGAGTACTTACAGTGCAACCAGATATTGCAGTTTCTGACTCACAAAACCTTGTATGATGATGCCCTGATAAACATTCTATAAAATGTTAATATATGGATTTACAATGTATGAAATAACAATGTGAAAAATACTCACTGTTTCCAAAGTAACATTTTGACTAGGAGATGTTGTCCTGCAAGGGATCTCCAGAATTTTGTCATTCCTGTATGCAAACAGGATCTTTTCACTGCTGGTATCCAGGAATGGATGATGATGATCTGTGCAAAAAAAACATGATTATCTAACTTCTTTTAGAGCAAATTAATCATCTAATCTAATCTAATAATCATCTCACACTACTTCATTCCACAAGCAACCATTAATTTTGATTGTGCACCATTGTATTTTCAAAACTCTGTAAGTGAAATGTAAGACTAAAATAAAAAAAATGTTATTGGGAAGAGCATAATAGGCTTGCAACACAATCACACACCTCTCCTTTCTCCCAAATGTCACCCAACCCTTACAAATACATTCTTTTTCCTGCATCTTTGTCTCTCTGTCCCTGAGCAGCAGAGTTCTGTCTGCCTATTTGTTATCATAAGTGGCTTTTTAGTCTAGGATCATAAATATGTTATTACAAGGACTCATTGCCAGGTTGACTGATTCATGTTTTGTTAAAGTATCAGTGTAGTGCACAATGGGACATGTTACATATTCCAAAGCATTAGAGATCCTCATTTGGTATCTCACAGTAACATTGATTTCTTTACTGAGAAAATAACAGTAGCTAATATGGTGCTAGAATTTTCTGCTGCAGTTGTTGAACCATTTAGTTCTTAAGATTATTGTATTTTTGTTACAAAAACTTGTGCTGGAATGTAGCAAACAAAAACAGAATAAAACAGATAGAAAGTTGTCTACTAACTATAACCCTAGAAACGATGATTGTTCCAATTATATATTGTTTAGCCTGAGATGTATTCAAGAAGAAGATAAATAAATTATACACCAGACTTATCTACACCTGATATCTTACCTTTGACAAAGACATATGTGGAACTCTCATGTTCTCTGGAATAGTTGTGACTGCAATTGTAGTATCCTGTGTCTGTGTAGTTCAGGTTGTGTATCACCAGCTTGCTGCAGTGTTCAGTTTGCTCGCATGGTTCAACTTGAACCCCTTCAGAGTTCAGATTCCTACTGGCAAGCTTCCAGTGCACTTGGGTAGACCCCCTAATTCAAAGATTAAAATTATGGACAATTAAAAAGAACATACAGGAACTTGCACTGATGGCATTAATATTGTGAAACTGAGATTGTAATTCTGGTACTTATAGAATAGAGATATGGTCACTTAAGCTATCAGTTCTGCAAAAACATAAAAACTAAACTAGATAGACAAAGCTCCAATGCTGTTACAGTTTTACAATACACTGTTGAGAAAAATAAATAGTTAAAGCTAGAAGCCTTAGGGGTTCTGTTACTTCTCCCTGTTTGGGAACCCAACAACAGAGTATTTTTATGTTACAAGGAGTTTGGAAGCTAAGAACTATTGCCTACTGTGAGGGAACAAAAAGTCAAACAAATGGAATGGAAGTTTTTTTTAAAAAAACTTGCCATAAAATTCTATGAAGCAGTTACAGTTGAGGAACTACTAAAGTCTGGCAATTTATGCTCTGCAAATTGCTATATGTGATTATAATTCATAATATATAATTCATTTCTGATCAGACTAAATCCAATTTAATTGGAGTACTACACAGAAAAAGATACAACACAAATAATGGCATTTGTCAGTGTTACACCCATAGTACACAAGCATCGGTAGACACCTCTGGTTATTTGGATATTCATACCATAGTTATTTCATAATAATGAACTAATGGTTTATTTTTAAGTTTCCACTGTTAAACCTCATGCATTCTGATAAGTCTGACTTTCACATGGGAACATGCCTTTTCTTTGATGGTGTTTTCCCAGAAGAACATCAAACATGTCTGAAATACCAGTGGTTTGCATCCAGACTGAGAGGTCAAACAACTTTAGTCCTTCACAATGAGCCAGATAGAATGGACAAATCAGGGACATTAAGAGCACATGCCCTTCTAGGGAAGCATCACACTCTGAAGGCCCAGAGGGGTTTGCATTCCTGACATGATTGAAACATGATGCAAGTACCCATATATATTCATCAAACATACATATTTCACGTCACAATACTTCCACCTTTCTATACAAATAAGAATGATCTAACCAAATGAGACCATACTGATTGGTTCATGGTGTCGCTGAATTGTAATGCTGAATGCTCTAGGCAGAAATACAATTCTTATCTGATTCTTATCTGTCTTAATTTAATTCAGGTTTAAGTGCTGAGGGTAAATTAGGTTGAGATTTAAGAGAATTAGAAGTAGGCAGAGTCAGAAAAAATGTTTCCGGACTCATATCAACTATCCTTATGAGAGATGAGAATACAGTACCTGCAGATGAGTATGAGGGAGCCTCCAGCATGCTGCAGGTGTGTGTCTTTGGGAGGATGCAGCTGTGGGGCTAACACCATTTCTGAAGGAAACACAACACAGCCATGGCATTTACAGTATATATAATATGACTCTACAAGCATTCCTACCATTTAAAGCCTTATTAAACATACAGATGAATAAGACGGCTCAAAAGAATTTTGTTTTCAGAGAGAATAATCTAATTATGCTGTAATAATTGAATGTAATTGAGATTAGAATGATATAACCTCAAAATTTTATCCACTGTTAGCTGTATAATTGTCCTCATTATACAATATAGCTGAACATATTTTTGTTGCAGTTCATTCAGTAAGTGAGTGGATATTTGAAGGTTGTCTCTGAGAAATCTCACTTGTACCCTGTAGATATTGTCATCCTGGATGACTCCCATCAAAATACAAATGTTTCATAACTGGATGATCGGTCAAAATAAATTTGCATTGATTTGTGAACACAAAACCTGCTACCAAAATCCCCCACAGCACATCAGATCCACCAGGTTCTGTGAAACAAAGACAGTTCTGCTCTATATACTGTCAAAGGATTCCTGGACTGTGGTTTGTGGATAAGCTTCCTGCAACACCTGGGTTCTATGCAAGACAGCTGTCAGACTCAAGTAAAATAATACAGATAGATGGTAGGTTGCCTTACCTTCAACAAAAAGTGTGCAGCTTATATTCCTGTAAAGCCCATTCTTCTGGTTGAATAAAGCAATGGTAAAGACCCCTGCATCCTTTTCTTTTACCTCCTTGACGATGAGGTTATAGCCCATTAGCTCATAACATGAGGAGGCATTGATGGGGAAGCCATCCTTGTGCCTGTGAAGATTTATTACAGTAAAATACAGAGAATCTCTACTTCACTATTCTGTTCATTCCCTGCATTAAGGATCACAGGTTATTATAAAACAATTTTATGAACTTACCACAACTCTTGAGCACGCATATCATCAGCCTGTGGTTTAAAGTCTGACCTTTTACTTTCTTTAGCGACAAATGTATGCGTTCTATGGGTCACACCGAGGAAAGGATGCTCTACAAACAATAACAAAATAATCAGATTTCTCATTTACTATAATAACTAATAATAAACTAATTTACAATAATTACTAATAAGTAATAGCACAGAAACTGTCCATCACATACTCACCATATACAATGACTGTGACCAAAGCATGCTTCTCAATGCCACTTAGTGTTGCTGTGCATATGTAAATGCCACTGTCCTCCACAGTCACATTGGGTATAATTAATTTACTGCTCATTACAATGACCTGGTTAGAGTTGCTCCTTCTCAATACAGTCTTGTGAATCCTACTGATCTAGCATACAGAGAAACAATTCCTTTATAGTCACTATATTCAAAATTATACAAACTGTATAAACTTAGTATTACATCTATATGTCTTAAAGTATGTAGACACCAGAGTCATGAACATCTCATTCCTAAACTGCTGGTATTAATATCAGGTTTTTCTCCCTTGGCTGCTATACAAATTTCTTACTACTGATAAGACTTTCCATTAAATTTTTGCGCTATGGAAATAAGCATTTGTGCCTACTCTGACTCTGCTGAGAATTCATAGTGGACAGCCATCACTCCAGTTCATCACAAAGGAAATTGGTGCAACTGAGATCAGGGTTGTGTGAAGGTACAAATTACTATTTGTAACTCTGTACAAATTACTATTTCTACAGCATATAAAGACATTCTAGAGACAACTGGGTGTTCCCAACATTGTAGCAACAGTTTAATGAAGTCACCCACTGCCATGAGAATTCTCTTGTGCACAAAATGAGATTGGTTTGTCACGGTTGGTGTGGATGAACCCAAGCTCTAAATGTGCCTACCTACTTTTGGCCATATCGTGTATGTGGAACAAGAGACTACAGATCTCTTGTGTAACCACAGATTATTTTTCATGATGAATAAATAATTGATTTTGGTTTATCATAAATACTTACAGATCTGTTTTGGAATTGCCAATCAAATTGAATCCTGCTATTGAATGTGGTGTTTCCTGAACAGGTGAGTTCCAGGGTATCTCCAACGTGGACCCTCGGATGCTCAGGAACAATCCGTACATTGTCCAGAACATTGCCTAAGCAGAACACAAGTGTTGGACATTACATTATTGTATACTGTTACACATTAAATATTTCAAACACAGATGTTGGCTCGATAACTGATGTTACTGACTGCCTTATATTTGAGAACATGTTAGAAAAAAGCACTCACTACGAAGCATTAAGATGAAGCTTGCCGTGACTTGTTTGTTATTCACACTGGTGACACAATTGATGATGTTGTAGTTCTTAAATGGACCCAGTGGAACCCTAAACCCCACTTTTGGATCCCATGACACGTGTGCTTTGACAGAGTCCTTCATGGAGGGAATCTAAAAAAAAAGATCAGTTTTAAGGTCATCTACCAGTTCATTTTCTATAAAATGGAATTAGGTTAAACTGAAAACTTATACACATGATAAGGGAATATCACATGTAAAGCAATTCAAGTCTGTGGGACTTATGTATTTGAAAAGAGAAAAAGAAATGTCTGTAGTATCATTTCAGATCTTTTGTTTATTAATTTACTTTTGATCTATCGTGATGTTAAGAAAAGAACAAAGAAAGGAAATTGGCAGGATAAATGCCACAGATGTTCCAACAGAGAGAAGGTCACACAACAATTTGTAGCATCTAACCAAGAAGTATTTGTCACTGGCAAAGCAGCGATGGGTACAGCTTAAGAGCACATACACACTACAGTATGTGCAAGCTGAAAAATTAATCATGATTTAAGTTTATCAACCTCGTTGAACTGTCTTGGCCAGCTGTTTTTCCTACCAATATTACATGACAATTATCTATAAAATCCTGGTTGTATTTATAGACATTGCCTCTGTTCTGGATGGAAAATGTACAAACACCTTCCTGTTCTTAAAGGAAGTAGACTGGCTGGCTCCACAACCTTTCTGAAGCTTCCCTGCACCTCTGATAATGTATCTGAACACTTGCAAATACTTCAGAAAATGTCTGAAAACCTGGAAAATACTTACAGTCCCAAACCTCCTTCAAATGCTCATAGTAATAAAATTTGTATTGTAATAAACTACTGCAATGTTAATGTGTCAGATGAAAGCAGTCAGGATGTATGATGGAAAGAGAATTCATAATGCAACCACATATTGCAATTAATCACATCTAAAACCACCTTATATTGGTTCATTCTGGCATAAATCCATCCTAACAAAGTCCTAACATATGTCTGTACAATGTGTGAAATAGCAAGCGGAAAAAATACTCACTGTTTCCAAAGTAACATGTTGGGTAGGAGATGTTGTTCTGCAAGGGATTTCCAGAATTTTTTCATGCGCATAAAGGATGTTTACCTTGGAGGTGTCCAAGAATGGGTGACGATGATCTATGCCAAAAAAATATACATATGCAGATTATAAAGTTTGTGCATACTATATGTATATAGGCATATGTGATCTAACTATATAAGGCATCTCCTGAAGTTTTTGTCACACACAACTACTGTGACACTCAGTAAGGTACTGGAAAAACCGAAGCCAAACAGGAAATAATAGTCAATGACCAGAGCTTCCAACACAATCACACTCAGCTTCCGTCTCTCAAAAGTCATCCATCCCTGTACAAATACCTTCCTGTCCCTGCATCTTTCTCTCACTGTCCCTACACAGTTGAGTTTTTTTCTGACATGGCATTTCAGTGTGTAATAAATATGTTAATAGAAACAGGCCTGGGGTCTCTGAACTCTGAACAGAGCTAAAATTAATGATCATCCAAATTAGAGCTTCTTTAGACTCCTATCCAAATCTGATAACATACCTTTGACAAAGACATATGTGGAACTCTCATGTTCTCTGGAATTGTTGTGACTGCAAGTGTAGTATCCTGTGTCTGTGTACTTCAGGTTGTGTATCACCAGCTTGCTGCAGTGTGCAGTTTGCTCACACGCTTCTACTTGGACCCCTTCAGAGTTCAGATTCCTACTGGCAAGCTTCCACTGCAGCTGGATTGACCCTCTAATCCAAAGATCAATAATGACTGTTAGGATATATAAAACATGTAGCAAGATCCACAGATAACACAACTGGCTTAATTCACTGTTTCAAAATGTAGAATAACAAGAGGATGTTAACTGGTGTTTGTATTATAAAACATAACATTTCACATCTGTACACAAATAGATATTTAACAGCTCCATTAATTTATTTTAATTGCCACACCATATTAATTTTCAAACTATTTCCCATCCATATATCTTAAATATTGAATGATTTAATGATTTAAAATATTTAAAATTTATATTGCATTCTAATGAGTCTGGCTTTCACATGGGAACATGCCTTTTTTTGGATGGCGTGTACTAGCAACACATTTTTCAGACAAGATCGCATTAAACCGATCCCAGAAGAGCATCAAACATACCATGTCTGACATACCAGTGGGTTTGCCTCCAGACTGGGAGGTCAAACAAATTTAGTCCTGTATAATGAGCCAAATAGAATGGACAAATCAGAGGCATTTAGAGCATATGACCTTGTAGGGAATCGTCTCACACTGGGGTTAGCACCCCAGAGGGTTTTGAATTCCTGACATGATTGCAACAAATATGCAAGTCTTCATAAATACTTAATAAATATACATGTTTTATTTCACATTACTTCCACCTTCATGTACCAATTAGAATGATTTAAACTAATGAGACCATATTGATTGGGTCATGGAGTCACTAAATCTGCAATGCTCTAGGCAGAAATACCATTCTTATCAGTTTTAATTTCAGTGCCGATGGTAAATTAGGCTGAGATTTAAGGCTGAGCATTAGGAGTCATGTTTCTTGTCTCACACCAACTATATGTCTTTTGTATAGCTATGTATAACCTCTAAGTAATGTTCCACAATTTTGGGGGTAAGTAAAATGTCTGTGTGATAGTAATAGTATTGATATTAATATTAGTATTAATAGTAGTAGTTGAATACCTGCAGATGAGTATGAGGGAGTCTCCAGCGTGCTGCAGGTATGTGTCTTTGGGAGGATGCAGCTGTGGGGATAACACCATCCCTGACGGAATCAAAACACAATCATGGAATTCAGTAACATTATTCCTCTACTAGCTGCAGTGTTATGAGTGTAAGTACTCAAATGACTGAATTTTTTACTCAGAATCAAGCCAGACCAAAATCTTCTGTGGCGTCATCTCTATCAGCACAAAACCAGAAAGGTCCCTTAAATCTCTTGGTCAGTTTACCTCAAAGTATCTTTCTGTCCTGTCTCTTATTCAACCGCTTTAAAGAAGCTTGCCCAGCCTTCACTGTGTTATTTTTATTGTCTCAAAGATAGAGCAATATTGTTAAAGAATTACACTTTGTGTGTGGTCAGTTGAAATAGCTGACAGTAAATTGAGACCTGCTGAGGATAGGAAACACTGTCTGGCTCCCTGATGTCTGAAAGGTATGTGTTCATTGTGCTTTTTGTCCTGCCAAAGATGGTTATTTTAATTTGTATTTTTTAAGTTGCCTTGCAATGGATATAGCGACTATATGTAAAGTGTCAGAAAAAAATTACAAAATGTCTTCAGTCCCTAATAGTGGTTACAGTTTCATTCTCTCATTGTACACACTCTCTCGCTTCTTCACTATTTCCCCTCTATTTATAAAATCTTTACCAGACTATATGCCTATAAATTTGAATGTGAACCGTTACTTCAGTCTTGCACACCTGCAAACACACGAATATACAAAACCAATTAAATCTGTTCTGTGCATTGTTAAAGTAAGTAAGCACAGCTGCACTGGAAGAATGAACTTACTCACCAATGCTGCTACTTAATATGAACTTCCTCCCAGTCTGCTATAACACCATTGTTGTTTTATGTCCCAAGGTTAGTTAAAGGGAAGGTATATTACTTGTGTCCCCACCTCTCTCAGACTGATACTGCCCAAAACTGTGACTTTAAATATAGCTTAAGCATTTCTGTATTCCCAGACCACTTAATTGTGATGGTATTTCATGTCTAATTAAATTGTAGAACTATTTTGTTAGTTTAGTTGTGTAGATGTCATGCCATTTCACATGATGCTTAAAACCATAATAAGTCCTGCACTAGATATGCATCACTATGTGCCAGCAGAACTTTGTGCAGGATTTCCTATAAAATCCCTACAACCATATCAGGGTTTAACCATCCACATTAAAAGTGTGTGAGAGTTAATAGTTGCTAGTTATATATGCTCTATATAATTGTGTATGTGACAAATAAAAATCTTGAATCTTGAATCTAGTAGTGTGTGAGGCTGTAAATGACTGAAAGGAAAGACCAGTAGCCAGGGTATGGCTAATTGATTTTGGTCCCTGCAATGAAATGTGCATGTAGCTTAAGTCTGCATCATTCCTTTTATATTGGTGCCAGGTGGTAATTGTGCACTTGGGCAGTTAAACAGAAAATACACACATGCAAACATTCCCTCTCCCATGAGTACATTCTCACAGATGTGGACCTGCACGCATACACTGCTGAGAAACCCAGCACTTTAAGTCTACAAACTATCATTGCTGATCCTCACAGCTGTTCTGCTCAGCAGGGCTTCCAGCAGAACTTAAAAAGCGTTCTTTCTGATAAATTTCCACCATATCTGTCTCTTTGCACCCACGTGCCCCCTTCTTCCACCCCCACCTGCCCCTGAGTCCTGCCCAGTGTTGACCTCAACAAAGCAGCTTCGCCCCTTCTTCCACAGCTGTGGCCTGCATTCCTCAGAACATTGTCTGAAAAATACCAGAAATAGAGTTTGCAGTTGGGGTACTTCAAGGGATATCGATCGTCATTCCCAGAGAATCCCATTAAAACTATGTAACAAGCATGAATATATGAAAATATTGTCTGTATGCAGGACTTAGCAAACCTGCTTGGGCTCCAGTTATCGTTAAACTTTCATTGACGTGAGTTGAAAGTTGCTCAGATATGTATTTCTCTGTGTGGTTGATTCTTCATCTTCTAAATTTCTTCTTCATTTAAGTCCAATATTCTTCATTTAAGTCTAATAATGTACCATGAGACCAGGGAACATTTGATCCAATTTTGACATTCATTTAAGGAATTGCACTAAAATACGCATTAAAGGAAAACAAATTATATCACAGATATTGCTGACTTTAATAAAATATAAACCAATTTAGAGTTAATTCAACAAGCTAGAAGCACACTAAGAATAATTAATTCAGGCAAGTGGAACTCCACCTCATTTATTAAGAGTTGTGAAATGCACTACTTTCATACAAGGTTAGTAATGGATTGTATGTTTGAGGAAATTACACCTAACAGCCCTGAAACTGCTAGTCATAATGTGCGGAATTCCCTTCACTGCAGTTAATTCAGGACTCCCTGTTCTTCCTGTCCACTCACTGTGTGATGCAGTGTGCCAGTAAAGGCATCTCAGAGGAGGGAATCATTTTTGAACACACACATGCACATGCACATGCACGTGCACACACACACACACACACACACACACACACACACACACACACACACTCACACACACTCACACACACAACAATAGGGAATCACAGTTCCTGTAGCCTTGGCACAAGGTTCACTCATACTAAGAAAAAAGTGTAAAAAAATAAAGTCAGAGGCTGCATGAAAGAAAAGGGTGTAAAAGACTAACATGCATTGTTTTGCCTTTGGATACTCCACAGAGAATGACCACCCTCATTGTGCTTACTGAATATCCATTCTGCTGCTTTATCATTGTGTTTCATGGGAATGGATATTCCTCAGGGTTTTACTGCTTTGTGCCATGGCAGTTATACCTTGATAAGAGAGAAAATGATCTGCAAAAACAGGAAAATCATAAATGCTGAGACTAAGATAGTCATATTAGAATCTTATATATTTCATATTCCCTCCTCTGGCAAGCTCCAAGGTTAATGCAAGAGTGAAAAGAATAGACTTTTTTTATTATATTGTACTTTGGTCTTTAGAGATTGGGGACCTGTCAATCTCTCTCTATTCTTACAAATATGCAAGTAGAAAAACACATGGACCACTGATACTGTCACAGTCAGGTTTTACTAGTAATACTAATCAAATAAGATGATACTACAGACTCTACACTATAACAAACAATACATACTACAGTATATCCTTCAAAAGAGGAAAAGAAGCCTGTAAGCTCTCATAATATGAACTAAATCTCACAGGATTTACATTGACTGGTGAAGGACATTCACCCTGAAATTGCAATATAAAAGTATTAAAAATGCATTATAGCTGGCTCTGAAACTAATCTGTTTATCACAGGGCACAAGGGAAACGGCATCATTCCTAATATTTAGGCCATTTATAAAGCATGTATGTGAGCTAGAAGCCATTTTCACTGCTCCACTGCCTACCACAATAACTCTGTCAGACATTTAAACACTGAAAAGTGCAAGAGACGGGTAACATTAACATGTATCGCAACCCCTGTGTTGGCACCTGCCTCTCAGATACAGTGAGACCTTGTATATGTGTAGTCTGCTCACACATTCCACTCATTAATTGAAAGTTGATCTGACTTTGCACTTGGCAGACTTGCACTTGACTGTCCTTTTCTCGGGCCTCTTTCCTAGTGCAACCTCTTTACTAGTGCAACACAGATATCCTCTACAGTGCACACAGAATGCCTTCTGACTGAAGAATCATGATCTGACATAAACAACAGACTACATCTGTGACTTTGACACAGGAAAGCAGTTAGCATTTGTCTTTCTCAGTATAACATTTATTTGAGTAAAGTCTACTCTTTAGAGTAGAGAAGAGCTTTTAAAGCAAAAACTAAATAGGCTACGCTGTAAAATTAAGTGATGACTCAGTTGATCCATCACATGTGTACTTCATATAACAATTTGCTCTAGCCAAGTAAAGTGCTTGTTATGATGCCTGATGTAAAAATTTCTGGCTTATCCGATACATCTTTGCTTATATTTCCAGTTAAAAGCAGTGTATTTCAGTGTATTTATATATACATGGTTGGTAAAGACTATGCATTTAAATTCAAACTAAACTCGGGTCTTATATAAAGATTTAATTTGTCTGGTGATTAACTTTATTGACTCAGTGGCTTCAGACTGCTTCAAAGTGTGAAATCAAATTTAGTGAAAGAAATTTAGAAAAAATTATTCCTGGGTAAAATATTTAAGCATATTCTACTAATGTCCCGCTACTAAATTGCTCATTGTTTCTTAAGAAAGAGCCAAGTCACATTTTGTCCCATTTATTCCCAGATCTTGAGTAATCTGGGTGATGAATCCACAAAGAATTCTGTTCGACCAATCACTAATTTACTGAGAATAGCACTTCAATTGCTGTAACATTATAGAAACTTTTTTTAAGTGTTTTAAGGCGCACTCCATGTTTTAGCTAATAAATTCCTGACCAGGGTAAAGCAAGGGTGAATAAATGAAATAATTATTTATTGTTCACATTTAAGTAATATTACTTCAATAGTTGAATTATGTACATGACATAAATTCACACTGAGCTGGTCTATGTAATTTATTTAACAGTTAAATGTGCATGCCTACAAACAGTTTTAGAATGCCTATTGTATTCAACAGTAAATCAGTAGGAAATCAATAGTTGTGCCACAAACACAACTCAAAGCCATCAGATTCTAGTTGTTTCATCAATGAATATTGTAAAGACTCACAGATAGCATTGCTTCTACTGATTCTTTCAAATGTCCAAAAGTCTATCAGCTCAGTGTTTTGTAAAACAGTGCATTGATTGAAGACATCCATACATGTGTACTGCAATCCACGAGAGCATTTCACAGAGCAGCAACTTGGTACTTGTTTTAAATTATTTAGCTAAGAAATCTTGATTTGTTAACTATTCCATACATTTTAATTATTAGTTTAAGGTCCACAGAAGGTTGTAAACTGCTCCCCTACTTCTTAAACAATCTGCTTTCATTTCTTAAATGACGCATGCCTTTTTTGAATACATATTTTGTATAAACAATGCAAAGGCCTTCAGAAAACAATGGCATACTACTGTGTACCCAGTGATTGCATGAGGGAGTTATATTTACAGTTAATGGGCATGCAAGTAGCTTTGGGAAGGAATCTTTATTCAGGTAGCGTGTCACATTTCCCTGACCTCTGTGGGCCAGAACAATTCCAGGGTGCCTCCTGTCTCTCCATCCACTTCCTCCATGTGTGTTTCCCACGCTTGTGGACATGTGGACAGTGAAGGAAATCTATGTGGAAACCTTGTAGACAAAGCATG
The DNA here is from genome assembly GCF_030014155.1 of Tachysurus vachellii. Taxonomy (NCBI): domain Eukaryota; kingdom Metazoa; phylum Chordata; class Actinopteri; order Siluriformes; family Bagridae; genus Tachysurus; species Tachysurus vachellii. The sequence continues at coordinate 13,285,574 of NC_083472.1, forward strand.
AGTACCAAAATGGCTACAGGTGGGAGGAGATGTATTTCCTCTGTTTTGATCCAAACAGGGAGTCTCTTTTTGTTTGGACACTAAGAGGAAGACATGTATCTGCAGATTCTTTAGCAACATCCCCCCTTTATATTCACAATTATTTATGGGCTGAGGGAGACAGTCAAGCAGCCATTTATCAACCATGCAATTCTCTCCTGTAAACAAAAAATTCCCTTTTTTTTTACTGGAAATTCGCCTCAATTACACTGGTTTGGGTTCAACTTCATAGTGAAAACAGATAATTTCAAACCATGCTCACCTACTGTGGATGTCAGTGTACAATATTCACTAAGCAGATATTATTCTATAACAAGCCTATATACGTGCTACATGGATCCCACTCCAGTGTGAGTGTAAACAAGGTGAATACAAATAATGACTTTATCAAGCTAGGAATCAGTGGCTGTTGTTTGTCTACTTTCTGATAAAACTTGTGGTATGTAAGTCAATTGTTCACCCACAGTCACTTACATGCAACACAGGCAAAAACACAAGCGGTCCATTAAAGGCAATTTGATGACTTTCTCACAGCTGAACAGGTACACAGCAGCATTAAAGCTCAGAATCAGTGTTTTCCTGGGACTAAACTCCCTCCTGTGCAATAAAAAGGAACTGCATTTCCCAGCTGAGAGCATCCAAACAGCTATAAAGTCACAGGTGCTGAAGTGGTGAAATTCACAATATTAATAAATGCTTAAGATTTCTTTCAAAGTCAGACTACCAGTCTGCTCCAACTCTGCTATTTTTCTCAGCTTGGAAGAGTAAGTTATAAATTCGAACCCGAGAAAGGATAAATAAGACATGATGGGCTGAAAATATGAGCACTTACCATTTACTGGTATCAAACAGTGAAAAAGAACGAATATGAGTACCGCGTTTTCCTTGGGAGTCATTTCCTTGGGAGTCGGTACTCTGCAGTACAACTCAAATGAACAAGTCAATCGTAAAGCAGCTCAAACTCCGTATAGATTATAATAACTCACAGATCGCACGAGCGCGGCTCATTCCACTGTTCAGTAGAGATACTTATAATAAAAGTACATTTACATAAAGTTCATATCAGATCCGACGAGGTGCATCCCATACCGCAAACAAGTGTTCCACTAAAGATGAGCCTCTCGCACAGGTGCGAATGTTCTGTTTTTCCCTTATAATTGTCTGTAAAAAAAAAAAAGAAAAAAAAGCCGAATAAGTTCCAGGACTGAAGATAAAAATCAGGGTAAATGATTCCAGATTAAATGATATGACTTGTTGAAACGTTTCGGCAGCTCATCACTCTCTCAGCTGCTTGGCTGCGCGCTCGCAGGCTTTATAGGAAACACGACGCAACGTCACAGTTCAGTGAACCTGGAGCGCCAAACTTACATCAGCTTCATGTACTGAGTCTATTTAAAAATGTTCCATGTTTTGTGGCTGTCACAATAAAAGACCTACTCTTCTGCAGGCAGCAGCATAGATTGTTTCTGACTTAATCTAAGTCCTAACAACCCCTGTAGAAAGTCAGCTTTTTGTAATTATGTCCACAAAATGTAAAGAAAAGGTGAAACCAAATGTTTTGCCTGAAATATAAACCTTATTCTTTTGATATTATACAAATTGTCAGTCACTGTTAATTCTTGTCCACAAAATCTTCAGATAGAAATAATATATTATAAAATAAAATAAAATAAATACAACAAACATTTTCATTTTACATCTGTGTATTTCTCACTACATTACTTCCCCAACAAAGCTTTTAAACTGATGGTATGTTTAGCCCATGACTTACTGAACCTGTACCAGAAGGTACTTATTAATAAAGATTTCAAAGCACCTCTGTAAGTCACTCAGGATCAGGATGACTGTCAGATGCCATAAATGTAAATATAAATGTTTTATCCACTATTATGGAGATGCTACTAAGATCAATTTGGAATTTTAGGCCATACTTCAATAATCAACTTTCTCAAAACCTTCTGATGGCATATATACCTCCTAGTGTTGGTTATCTTGGAGCAGATCTTTAATTCCACAGTGTCCTTTGGGCAAAAACATGTACACATTACACACAGTCATTACACTCATACGGTAAGTTACACTATCCTTTTTTACTGCACATAGTAGTTAAAATCTTAACAAACAAATGCATAGGACAAACAAGTCCTGGATTTATTTTTAACTCTTAAAATAACAGGATGCACATCTAAATTATATCAACACAGCTAATCAATGGTAAACTCTGTCCTTTTTCCTTATTTTCCCCATGGTGTCTGTAAGATCAATAAACTGTTCACCTTGATGCTAGAAATAACACACTTCATGCAGAGGCATCTCCATGCACTCCCAAAAGCTTTTGTTTGTTTTTAAGTGGACAAATTTGGTAGCAATTTGCTATGAATGATACACAGCTTGTTTTTTAAAACTATGTGGCAAAGAAGATGATATTGAGCATTGGAAGCCACTGTCCTACTCATTTCTGGTAAATACACTCTGTACATATTTTATTTGAGAAAAAACATTTACATTAACTTTAACATTAATATTTAACTTGTAATGTATTTACATTTTACTAAAATAGCCTACAAAATAAAATATTTTTTTTATATAAAAATAAATAAATAAAATAACTGGAAATAGTGTGCAGTTTAAATGTAGGCAATTTTCAAAAGTATTTTAATTCATTATTGGCCCAAATAAAGAAATACACTTGTTGGATTGTACATAAGAATGTTATCATACACCACTTATTTAAAAAAGACTCAATACACTTGTTATTCCACACCAATTAACTACTACAATATAGCTGATTTTACATCCTTAACACCACAACACACATAGAGATAAAGCAGAGTTTTTGTTTCATTTGCAAATGAGTCTTTAAAGCTGTGGACCATGGGCCAGAAGGGCAACAAGATAAGACTTGAGTATGAACAATTGCTGGAAGCTTAGATCTGAGAGAATTGGGCTTTTAAGACATTTCTTTTTTAACCCTGTGTGCCAAACACAACACAGTGTTCTAAACAGTTGTATGTGTTCAGCTTGAGCTCTTTCCTTGAACTCAGCAGTAACCTCATGTTTTAACAAAATTGTTTGAGGTAAGACATAGTAGCCTAAAAACACAATTATATACATATAATAGCATATCTTTCTCTAAAGTACAGAATGTGAGTTGCAGTTTTGTTAATCTATTATCATGAAACTAATATCATTATTTATTTAAAGTACGTACTTTAAATAAATAATGATATTAGTTTCATAATGTTTCATAATGTATACATATATATTCTATGTATACATATATTCATATATATTCTATGTATACATACTTGTATACATGCATTCATAATGTATTTGTTATAGAAATACAGCACTCAGCTAAGTTTAACTAAGTTTAAAAAAAAAAAAACACAGTTGTCATAATGTATATATTGGCTGCTCCTAAAACTTTTCAGATTTCAAACTGGTATATAGTCAGTTAAACATAACATAGATAAACATAAACCTTTTCATAGGGTTTAATTCATATAGAACAGCAGACAGATATTGGAAACCACAATGCATTGTAAATATTTGTTCTCTTTCTAAAATACTAAATGATTGTTTTATAGCTAAAGCAGCTTAATGACATTATATGGAGTGAGGCATTCAATTTAATAAACAAAAATAAAAATGTGGATCTCACACGTTGGTGTTCCAGATTCAGCATGTGACAAGGGCTGCCATCTTGTGGTCAGAATGCAACACAGTCACAGTGGTTACTGTGTGTGTGTGTGTGTGTGTGTATGGGAGTGTTGGACTTATATAAATTTGTTATATACTATTTAGTTATATGCTATACTTAAATATATTACTATATAATATACCAAATATAGTTATTTATGTAGTTTGTGAATGTCTGTGCATGGTACTCTGCAATGGACTGGTGTCCCATCCATTATGTACTCCAGATCTACCATGTATACCAAAAATGAATGAAAAAGTAAACTGTTAAATGTTTAGGAAAACTAGCACTTTACAATTATAAAATAATACTGAATACTTTAACACCAGAGGCATTGGTAGGGCAATGGATTTCATGTTTGAAATCTCCTGAAAATATTTTTTTTTAGTTTCCAGGACATTTTCATTATTCCTGAATGGTTAACAGCACAGCTAATTATATATACCTCTGTAGCATTGCTACCTCATGGTTCCAGGGTCCCAGGGTCAATCCAATGTTTAGTTACTGTCTGTGATTCCATGGATGTTGTTCTTCTGTTTATGTGATTTCTCTCTAGGTTTTCTGTTTTTTTCTCGCACCTTTCATTAAAGTCAGTTAGTGATGTGCATGAAAATGTGTGCATGGTGCCCTGAGAGTGATCCATGGATTGACATGGAGAGGCTTAGCTAAAGGACAGGCAAGGCCGGAAGGAGCCCCAAAAAGGCTAACACTAAGTCAAAATATCAAATCTTGGTGCAGAATCTCCCAAACATGAGAAGTGTAATATACAGTAGTATTTATTTTCTTGGTAAAATTCATAATTCTACCAAAGGTATGGCAATGGTTTATCTAATCAGGAAGCTTGATCCAGTCCTAGTTGGCTTGTTTTGAGTAACACAATAGCAAAATAAGAAAAAAAGTCAGGAGGGCTGTTTGCATGTTTCGCGTTTGTACAGGCCCCCATTATTCCTAGAATCACCTCTGATTGGGTGGATTAGCATAATTACCAGCTTAAATCAAAATTTAAACGAGTATTAAAACAATGAAAACAATAAAAATCTTATTACAAATGCTGTTATATTGAAGTGCAGCAATAACTCATAGTTAACAATGCATGCAATAATTAGGAGTACCGAATAGCTTATTTATTACTAAGTATGTGAACAGAATTTCATGATTAACTATGTAGTAATAAACTGAGCCTTATGCAGTCTGCACCACTGCACACCCACACATACTGATATATAAAGATATAAACAGGCAGCTTGATGGGTGTGGCATTCAAACAATTCTTGACTAGCACTAAAGGTTTTCCAAGACAGGCTTCCCCACAATGTGATGCCAAATTCTTTCCCTGACACATGCATGTAGAGTATGATTTTTACATGTTAGAGGAGAAATCAAGATTCATCATACAAGATTCATCATTCATCAGACAGTCATCAACTGTCCAGTTTTAATTAGCCAGTGCTCAGATGTTGTCCTTTACTGTGAACAGCAGAAGATGACCAAATGTGATCTGCTGTTGTAGCTCAGCTGGCATGAGGTTTGATGCAATTTGCATTCTGATTTGCTTTTTCTGCTGCTCTTCGCATTGTAAAAGGTTGTTATTTTAGTTACCATAGTCTTCCAGGCAGTCTTCCTGATCATTCTCCACTCACTCCTTGTTTAACTGTCATTAGATGTTTTTGTACCATTTTGTGTAAACTCTATAGAATATTGTAGATATTGTTCTTGAGACAGTGCAGACAGACAATACAATTCCCTACAGGACATGCGCACTCTGTAATAGACCATTGTGCAAATAAGCGGATGTAAACAATAAGAGGAATCTTGTAAACATATGTAAGCATACAATAGCAGCAGCTGATGACAGCAATTAATTAGAGACGTGCAAAAACAACATTGAATTGAGTGTGCAAAACAATGTACAAACAGTGTTTATATGAGTGGAGCTGTAAACAGATCTATATTGAATATTGTGTGTGTTTATCAGTTCATTGTAGCTCTGGGTGTTGAGGAGTCTGATGGCATGAGAAAATAAACTGTTTTGTTGTGAGAGGCCGAATGCTTTGGTACCTTTTCACAGATGGCAGGTGTGTGAGACATGTGTGGGGTCATCCACAATGCTGTTGGTTTTGTGAATGCAGCGTGGTTCGTACATGTCTGTGATGGAACTCGGATGTCTCGGTTGATGAACTCGGTTGTCTCGGATGAGGGGTGGAAGATCTGCTTTCAATCTCTAGATTTCAGCAATGCATGCAACTTTGTGGTTAGTCACGGCTTCTGGTTGGAGCATGTGGTGATGGTCTTGGAGACAGTCATGGCGTTGATGTAATTAATGATGTAGCTGGTCACTTATGCAGTGTACTAAAAAAGTCCTGAAGAGCAAATGTGGCTCCTGCTGTTCAGGTTCTCACCTGTTTCAGAACCAATTTGGAGCGTCTGACAAGTGGTCTGTATGCTGGAATAGCATAACAGAGATGTGCTCTGAGTAGCCGAGGTGGGGACAGAGCTCCATGCACTAAACACCAGGGACGTTTGTGTAAACAATATCCAGCTTGTTTGCCCTCTCCTCACAATGTCCACACAGTGATGGAATTTAGGAAAAACCTATTTGAGATTTTCAGGGTTTAAATCTCCGGCGATGATACAGTCCGTCGGGGTGAGCATTCTGCACACAAGCCACCATGCTTTCTGTCAGCATAAAACTGAGCATAAAAGTGAGAATTCTGTTGCTGAGCCACATCTCCATGAAAACAAAGATAGAGCAGGCTCTAAACTTTTATATAAATTGTCATTCAAGGTTTATTTTTGCTCCTTAAATGTTTATCTGATTATATTCTCCTCCTTTCATCAGGTCTTAGCTCCCACAGTCATGCATAGACACAGAGCTTTTTAGATTATTTGGAATATACCACATTCCAGTATAACTCATTCCAACAACAATCTTTCTCAAAAAAAAAAAAAGAATGTTGCTGTTATATTCTGTCCTAGTATTTGATCCTAGTATCTTAGGATAATATTTAATTCCACACTCTCCTTTGTGTTACATTTTGTTTACTAAAATGGTTTACTTGCAGCTTTATTGTCTTTCAAGTGTCATTGGTTTGTCCCTTTGTGGGAACCCATACAGATTGTGTAGCTATCATAAATGCTAAGAACATAAAAGTAAATAGGAACCTTACACACTAAAAACACATTACACCAAAACTATTCTACACTCATACTGCAACAGTTACACTGTTTTTCTCTGCATAGTAGTTACATGTAATATGCTATAAAACCAAGCAGCTAGGACAAACAAATATGTGGATTTATTTTTAACTTTAAAAAAACTCTAAATGAACTAAAGTAATGAGTAGTAAACCTCTTTCCATTGTATCTGCAAGATCAGTACACCCCTTACCTTGAAGGTAGAAATAACACACTTCATGCAGAGGCATCTCCATGCACTCCTTTTATTTTCGAAAGTGTAGACTGAATGTTTTTTGTAGTCATGCAAGTATGCTTTAGAAAAGGAAAAATCTTTTGTGTCATCTTCTGGAGAGAAAGCAAGACTTCTCGTTGCACGATTCGATCCTGAACTGGAAATACACAGTGACCAAGAAAGTGTTAAACAGATACAAATTATTTTATGTTTTAAATTCTTAACAATATTCTTGACATAGCTTTTTACACATTTGATATTTTCTCCACCAGCATCATGAGAGCATCATCTTCACCCTTCAGGCTTTTCTTAAAGTTCCTAAACAGGTTCCACACTGGTTACCTTCAGAGTGAATACTGCTTGTACATATAAGTAAATAAAAAAAAATCAGTTAGATAAATAAAAACTTCTCATTAAAAATTTAAAAATAAAACAATGTATACCTCACTATTTATATTCTTAGTATTTCTACTGTGTTCAAGCTTTAGTGAGTGTTTACACACACAGAAAAAAAAGATTTGACTTTATTAAAAATGTGTCTAATCTATTCATCTAAATAAGTGGTTCAGATGTCGGAAGCACAAGGTTTTCTTGCATAAATAACATTTTTATTCGTATGTTAAACGTGGAGTTTACACCTTTTCTGCCTTTTGCTTCTTGTTGAACGAGATTAACTCATGTGCTAAATGACCGTCCTACCTGTAGCACCACCACTAGATGCACCTCAGCTCGAGCGCATCGGTTCATTCTCGCGCCAAAAAAAAATCTTTATGCGCGAGACACGACATTGAGTCAGGTTTAGCTTGCTAATTTCAGCAACTACCTCCAGACTGACGGTCGGGTTTTGTTGGACAATACAATATATATTTATTACAGTTATTTGTATATGTTGTACAATATTCGCATTAAAAATAAAAACGTGTTCAGTTAGTAATAAAATGGAGCTGTTTTCCAACGCTGTGAAAGGTCAGTATCCGACATATTAGCCTGTTTGTATATAGCACCTGTAGAGGTGATGTTTACCTCACACTGATGTTTACTTCACAGTGATGTTTAACTCACAGACTACTCAATATTTCAACAGACTACTCAATATATAAAAGAGTGTGTAACTTTTTTATGAACAGCATTTTATTGGAAGAAGCTTTTGGTGCTAAAGAATTTTTTTTTAGACCTTTTAGAAAAACTCCTGCATAGCCAAAGAAACGAGAACGTGAGTGAATGTATTGAGAAGTTGTTTGATAAAGTTGAGTCCCCTGAGAAACACACTAAAATCCAGGATTCACAGGTGAGTACATATTTAAATAATTTTTGTTATAATGTAGTTCTGCATTTTTCAACACAGCAAAACTCAGGACATATCAAAATGGATAAGAAATGGTGTTTAACCATTTTAATCCTTAGAAAGGAGAAAACTTCATGCACACCCCTGTTGACAAAAATTCTCTGAAGAAAATTAATGTATCACTATAAAAGCATAGAGCAGCAAATAGATTTTTCCTTTCTGTTTCAAAGGATTAGACCTTTAATATTATATCTATATTGTATTTATATCAACATAATGTATTGCTTTTAATAAGTGAATATAAAATGTATATCTAAATATTATACCTACATTATGTAAATACCTATTATATTTTATTTAGGTTGAAGAATATGTTCTTCAGTTGTGGAACTGGGCTGTGACCAAAAATGTTGGTTCAGCCATCAACGAGCAACAAAGAGCCAAAGGTTTCTGTACTGTAGTGTTAATTGCTCTACATATTTGTTACAAAACTGTGCATTAGTAGAGTGTCATGCTTTCTATGCAGTTTATTTGTTTTAAATGTACATATACGCTCTAAAAAACATGTGCTTTCCTTTATGTTTCAGTGCGACACATAGCTTGTCGTCTCCTGTATTTGTGTGAACCTGAGAACCCATCAGAGAATACAATACGCAAGCAAATTTTGGTTTGCTGACATAATCACAGCATTTTATTGTACTGTCCTGAAAACTTGTATTTGCCCAGGAAAATGTTTGTCTCTTGCTTTATTTGGTGGTGTTAAAATAGTGTTTATTCACATTTACGTCTACTTACAAATTCCAGCTTATATTTTTTGTTATTAAATTGTGTAATCTGTTCTCAGATGGCTATTAAGACAGGGAGAACATGGCTTGACTGTAAAAATCCTAAGCTTGCTGATGATTTTTTGAGTCAGGCTGTAACTGTAAGTGTCATTTAGGAGTAATACATGATTTTAGGGTTAAAAATGTATTAAGATATTGCATCATACATAAGGGGCACAAATGACTTCTAAATATGCTAACTATGATGTGATGATGTTTTATATGACCTTCTAGAGCCTAGAGACTCTTTACTGCAGATTGATATCCCAAAGAGATGAAGTTGTTGATACCAACCTGCCAAAAGTAGATACTGAGAAGGACCTGCTGCGGGTTCTTTCTTATAAAGCTGAATCTGTGAGCAAAGAAACACATTTAATACATTTCTTAAAAAAATACATTGCATTATGCACAAAATGGAATTTTACACAAATCAAAAAGTGCTGGAGACAGGAATTATTGAAAAGAACATTGGTGTCTTTTCATTGCAGGCCCTTGCTCAAGAGAATCAACAGGAGGCTGTTTCCTGTGTAGACCGATGTAAAGAGATGCTTATGAGACTTCCCAAGGAGGTGTGCTATAAAGTGCTACAATAAATATTTCTTGTTTGTCATTTTGTTGTATTTTAATCTTTTTTCTGTTCTGGGAAAATGTTTAATAGACTGGATATCTGTCCCTAATTTGCTATAAATTTGGGGTGGATACATATAATAAAAACAAGCTTGAGGACAGTTCATTTTGGCTCAGGTGAGACTGTACTCTTACTGTGTTAATGATAAAATTTAGTGAATATATTCTATTCCATTATATATAATTTAGATGGTCATTTGATAGTTATAGTAGTGACTTTCTTCAGCTTTTACTTTATTCATACACATGCTTTACAAAGAATAATTCGTTTTATTTCCAGTCAAAGCTATGATATAGGGAAGATGAATCCAAAGTACTCTCAAGGGCCAGAAATGCAAGTATGTCCACAACACTTCACTGGACCAAAACCTGTCTGGTTCATTCTGTCTACCTGTTTATTATTTTAAAATGATGCCATGGTCTGCTGCACGTTCTTTTCAGGCCAAAGTCCTGAGACTACTTGCTAGAGTTTATTTGGAGTTAGACTGTCAGAAGTATCAGGATAAATCTCTTTATGCTGTGAACCTGGCTAATAAGGTATAATTCTTCTAACTATGCTTTGTTAGTACTGACTTAAAGGTAGAATTGATAGAATACTCAAATGTGGAAAAAAGCACCTCTACTGTGAGACTCTCCCAGATTTCCAAGCTCTTTAGCCTAACTCCTTAAAGTTTAAGCCCTGCAACCTTAAAATGGAAACTCTCCATATATACTTACATAGAAGGCCTTACTTTTTCAGTCACTACACAAAGCCCTTGAAAACAAATTACATTGATTGACCAGTAAACAGAGAGCTTTGTTGAAAAAGTGAGCTGTAACGATTATAAAATAATAATATATTTTGTTAATAGGAATACTTAGAACCAGCAGGTATTTATCTGAAGATCCGTATTTTGCTAAAGAGTGGAACAGCAGATGAAGTGGTTAAATCTGGTGAGTAAAATGGTTGTGTGAAATTTGGGTTAAAAATGTAAACCTTGTATTAAAGAAATTACAAGTTAGGTGTCCCTTGTGGTCCAGCAGCAGGATCTTGCACTCATACTGCATGGCACAGGCTAACTTCCTGGGCAGGAAACCATCTCAGCCATTGGGGGATAACATTTAGTGCCGATCCAAAAACCAGATAAAATGGGAGTGTTGGTTCACGAGGGGCATCCAGCATAAAACCTGTACCAAATTAAAATATGAGGATCAGGTTATCTGCTGTGGTGACCTTGAACAGGAGCAGCTGAAGGACATTAACAATATACTGTATATTGTAGTATATATTTTGTATCATAGGACTAAAGGAATTACTTGACTCTGAGGTCCAGCTGGATGTGTGTCTAAGCACAGTAAAACTACTCATAGCAGAGGATAGGTAACAACATTTGATTCTAAAAGTTCCCTTCTAATCTGTATTTGTTTATTTAATGTTATCCATTGTGTCACTATTATACTGTGATGTTTACAGAGAAACTCTGGCCTTTGATTTTCTGAACATGGTTTGCCAGCATTTTGAATCCTCTTCTGAGCTGGGCTCTGCACTTGTGTTGCATATTGAGTTGCTGATGTTGAGAGGCAAAGAACTTCTGGGCAAAATGAAAATCGAGGATGCAATCACAGGTACAGAGGCTTGTTACTGTGCCTCAACAGTTAAGGCTCTGGTTTATGTTTCAATAGGTCAGGGGTTTAAGCTGCCACTGTTGGGCCCTTGTTCAAAGCTTTTAACCCTCTTTACTCCAGGAGTGCTGATCATGTCTGATCCCAACTTTTTAACACGCAAATGTAGATTTGTGACAAATAAAGGCTTCTTCTTGGTTTGACATTAAACTGATGGCATGGAAACACTGAATGGTATTAGTCTCCTAAGGACCTCTCTGGCTCTGCATGTAGACTATTTCACAAGTATAAAAATAATATATTAAGATGACACTGTTTGATAACTTTTTAGGTCATTACACAGGAAGGCAGTTATCACCACACAATCTCACCTCCCTTCACCTCCTTCTGTGGGATAAAGCTGCTAAAAGCATTGAGGTAGTCTTTATAGCCTTTTATTTTATGGAAATCCCATAATGTATTCTGACATTATTATTATTATTATTATTATTATTATTATTATTATTATTATTATTATTATTATTATTATTACATGGGGATTTTTGCTGCCCAGGCCAAAAACTATCATGAGGCTCTGCAGTGGTACAACTATTCAATAAGTTTTTACAAGTCGGGTGAGCTGGATCAGAACCTGGCCAAACTTCAGAGAAACCGAGCTTCCTGTTTCCTTTATTTGCAGCAATTAGATATGGTAATTTAATACAATACTAAAATATATGCACAGACACACTGACATGCACGCCTATGGATTTCATATTCACAGCTAATTCTTTATATTTCTTATAGGCCAAGGATGCTATTTCAGAGGCACTAAAATGTGATCCGAACAGCATCTTTACGCATTTTAGTATCTACAAGATAGCAGTTATGGATAACAATATAGAGAAGGGTTAGTGACATTTATACAATATAATGTGTACTACTTTCAAATATGGTCAATTCAAGATATCATTTGCACAGTATGCCAGATTGTATGTAGATGGGAATGTTTGTAATTAGGGTAGAATACGCTGATCATGTAACAGAATATGATAACTAACACGCACACACAAGTACAGTAAGAGCATAGACTGGTAACTAGAGTAACAGTACAATAAAAAAGTCAAATACAGACTACAATGCAAAAAATACAGCACATACTGTGTAATTACAATACAATTGTGAAAAGTGGCTTACTGAAGTTTCAAGGTATAAAATGCAACAAAAAAAATGTTTAATTGTTCTGTGTTTTGTATGTAAGCAACCTGTTTTAACCCTTCTGCCCCTCAGCTGTTGAGGCTATAGGAAAGATTGGTGTACTAACTCAGATGCCTGTGCCCAATGAGGATAGACTTCTTGTCACTGAGAATGCAGCAGCAAACCTTCTCATCCTCGCTGCTCAAATTGCTTTGGATGTTGGTGAAAACAGAATATATGTAGTAATCTGTAATACTTTCACCAGTAGACTATACTGGTGAATAGACTATTGTAATAATTGTATTGTATTGCAGCAAATCTAAATACACTATATGTTCAAGATTTGGCCATAACACCCATGTGTGCTTTTGAAAATCCCATTATAAATTTAGCTGTGATGTTATAATCATCTCCACTCTTCTGGGAAGACTTTCCACTGGAACTTGGAGCATGGCTGTGGGGATTTGCCCATTCAGCCACTAGAGCATTAGTGAAGTCAGGAACTGAAGTTGGGCAAAAAGGCCTGGCACATATTGAGCATTCCAGTTTATCCAGTACAAAGTGCTCCATGCAGACCACTTGAGTTTTTCTACACCAGCAAAACTTATATTTATTGACTTTGCACAAGTGATGCGAAGTGAAATTGTAATGCTGTGGCATACATTCTTAATAAATGTGTGCTTCAATTTTGGAACAATAGATTTGGGATGACACCACATATGGATGTGATGGTCAGGTGTCCATATTTTTTCAGACATATATATATATTTGTTTATGACAGAATGAGCAGCAGGAGACAGCTATGAAAGCACTTGAACGTTTTTGTGAACTCTCTCATGATGTAGTCCAAGTAATTACTGCTCTCAGGTAAGTAAAACCCTGTCTTGTGTCAAACTGTAAAAGGTTATTATATACCAGCATTGACAGTATAGTACTTCAGCAAACTTAAGCACCTGAAATATTTGCTAAAATAATTGTATTTAGGTGTTTAGTTCGCCTTCTGATGTCAACAATGGATAATGTGTATGACGAAAACAGGTTAGTAGGTCATTTCATATATATAAACACACTTATACAAACACATGTGTTTGTGTGTGTGTTTGAGACACATTTATTTTTTCAATTGCTCCAGGAATTCCAGTCTAGATGCACTCTTCTTATATCTCAAGATGGGTAGGTGTGATAACATTGATTGGATAAATAGGAATATACTTTTCACATAAATATCCATTAAGAGTGGTGATATCACTTCTTCTGTAATCAATTGAGAGAGTATACATGCAAGAGTGTGTAAGCTATGCTTATTGTGTGTGCTTGTACAGCACTGAAAAATGTGTCCCAACTCAGAAAAGCACCTGGCCAAGGAGAGGACCTTTGCTCTGATGAGGCCAACTGGTTCAGAAGAATTGGTGCAATCTTACTTTCCTAATCTGACACATGCAGTGAACAAGTGTATTTATTATTCAGTATATTTGAAAGTACTGCATGACTGCAGTGGCATAATTATATATATGTTACATTTCTTTGACTTTGTCAGCTTGGAACACAGCGTTGCAGTGTGAGAGCAGCTCTGTTAAAATGAGGGATTTCTTTCTTCTCTGCTACCAGGTAGATTTAGATAGCATAAAATTTTCCCCTCAGAAAATGATAACCTGAATTTCTAACTTAACCTCATTGGAATTTTTGTTTGTGAACTTTAAGGCATATTCATTTTAAATGCAAATGGCTAAAAATATTACATAAACAGTTTAGGATCTTGAAGCAAAACCTACTCTATCAATTCATCCATCTATCCACCCATGGCTGTTTAATTAGAACACTAAAACTTTATGAAAGTGCATGCACACACACTTTGGATATAAAAAGTCTGAACACTCTTGTTTATTTTAAAAAAAAAAAAAAATCAAGATAAATCTTGATTACATTTACCCCAATGTAAAATTACAGTGTATAAAAATTAATAATTACCAAAAACTTTTTTTTGTTTGTTTTAGTTTTTGTGGCTGTGTTTAAAATGAACCAATCACATTCAATCTCATATTACAATGAATAGAGCTTTCATCAATTAAATTATTTTGAATAACCACAAATAAAGATTAGCTGATCTCAATATTGACAATATTTGGATTCAGCTATTTTAACACATGTTGCTCCTGTATGAAAATGTTGGGCAGTAGATTACTATAGAACATATCAGTTTTATTTTTTGTAGTTTAGCTGACTAAATTAAAGCTCTCAGGTTTGGCACCTCTACAATATATTTTGATGTATTTGTAATGCATTTCTACGTGTTTTATGTCATGCTGAATGTCTGAATATACATCCAAGTCTCCAAAAACTCTTAACATTTTCTGTTAATTCTGGTTCCTGTGGTTCCATTGCTGGTCAGCTGTCACAGCATTGTGTTCAAGATAGAGGTGTGTTGATGGGGCAGAAAACGTGCTTGCTGATGGTTACTGCTGCATGTCTGGACATCTGCTGCATGACTCCTCAGAACGAACAACAGGCAGATAAGCTATGCCACATTTTTGACATAACCTTCAAAACTGATTACTTTCTTACTCGGATTATTGGCTTTTTACTTAGAAAATTAGTTTTATTATATGTAGCAAATATTAAGTATTTCTTAACCACATAACCGGTTTGTTGGTAGTGAATGTGGATTGTGTTCTGTATTTTTGCGTGTTCCCTGAGCGATCCACTAGAGGGTGCTTTATGCTAACTCTACCTTAATCTGCTATGTTTCCAGACTGAGATCCTGACCCAAGCTTTAGAACACATTCAGGTCTGCAGGGAGATATGGAGAGCTTTAAAAACTTCAGGTATCTTATTTTCAGTTATTTTTAATAAGGCTGCAGTACCTAGAACTTTCAAGAAATTCCAGTCTAAACACAAATTCATAAAAGTATCAGTCTTTACATGCTATTCAGTTTATTTTTAGGTGACTATACCAAAGACCCAACTGACACTATATTGCTTCTATACGAGTTTGAGGCACGAGCCAAATTAAATGATCCCAAGCTTGAGACTGTGCTTGAGTCAATCCTGGAGCTTGATAACGTTGATACAAAGATTTTGGAGACAGTTGCAGGTAAGGTATTGTTTACTGATTTGAGTAATTTCTTTAACTAATTTAAATGTAGGTTTTATACATATTCATGACTAAGAATGCAAATTCTGTGCCAAAATGTAATAACGTAATTATTTAAATGGCTAACAATTTGTATCTTCAGCCATAGCAATGAAACCTCCAGCCCATTTTCCTGTGGTATGTAAGAAGGCTCTAACAGTTGCCCTCTCTTTACATAAGCAAGACCCACAAGCAGATCTGGCACGCTGCTGGTAATTGCCCTGATGTCACATAATGCCAATAAAGGCAAAAATTTACCTTAAAAGCAAACTTGCTTTTATGTTTGCACCCAACAGTTACTGCTTACACACATTGATCCAGCTGTCACTGCCCAGCGGTGTGTGTGAAGTGGATCCCTGTATATTAGAGGAAGCGTGGGGTTACTATGAGGAGGCCCTGTCCATCATTTCAGCTGCAGTGAGTTGGCCAGCATGACTCAGCACCCATCACATATCAACTACTGTAGCTCAGCAATTATCCCCATCTCAAAAAGAATCTCCTGTTTCAGTCAATGGGCTTTTAGCTACACTTCAGTTAGCAGATGCTGCATTCACCAGGCTCTTCCTGCCAATTTGCTAAATTGAAAATTTTTGCAGCACTTGTTCTTTGATTGGCAAAAAAAAATAAAAAAATCTGACTGGTTGGATTAATCTGAATCAAGACATTGAACAACCATTTTACTTTACATTTCAATTGCTCTAAGCAAATATACATTCAGTAGTAACTGTAGTAATAAGGTATTAAGCCACTGTCAGATTCTACTTGCCTCTTTAACTCAAGTTTCTTAAAATGTATTGTAGAAGGAACAACATTCTTTTAAAAAAATATATCTGTGTGGATGATGGTGGTGGCGAGTGCTGTATAACACATCCAAAATCTCCCATAGTTCACTAATTGTTCATTCTGGTTTGAGATATAGTAACTCTGAAGGCCATAGATGAGTGAGATATATGATTTACAGCATTTTCATGCTCATCAAACCATTATGTCAGACTTCCTGCCCTGTGCACAGGACATTGTTATAGACAGCACTCCCATCATGATAGAAATATTTCATCATAAGATAAAGAAGATAAGCCAATTTTTTTTATTGATTTGTCGACTCACACCTTGCCAGAAAATTGCCCTCCCAGTAGTAAGCCATTAGGTTTTCCTTCGGTTTGTCACCCATCTATCATGATTAACTACACTGTTTTGAAAGCTAATTCATAATTTTAGGTGCAAGTACAAACCTAAACATTTACATGAAAATGACAAGCAAGGTCCCAAGTTATTCTGTAGTGTAATAGTTTTCATTTTTTCAATACAGTCAGAAAACTTCCCTGAACTGGAGATCTTATGGCTGTTGACTCGAGCTTGGAACACAGGAATTTTGCTCTACAGTCTGTCCCAATATACTGAGGCTGAAAAGTGGTGTGGTTTAGGCATAAGCTTCCTGCAGCACCTGGGTTCTATGCAAGACAGCTATCAGACTCAGGTGAAATAACACTGTATTGCTGTTGTAAGCACAATGCACCAAAGTATTGCTTCATACGTCCTTCCTTAGGATAGTATGCATTTTGTCACATTAGTTGGATTTATTGGAAATAAACTGACATTTTAGGCACTATAGGATAAATGTTACATGCTTTTTGATTTACATGCAATCTTACTCATCATAATTATTGTAGGAGAATTTTAGATCCCAGCTTATAAGGTATTGATACCTAAAGGTATGATTTTTAGAGACTTAAATTTGGTGTCAGTGACAAATTTAATATTGACTAAAAATTACATTAAAAAAACGTTTTTGCAGATGTCTGGTCTGTATAGTGTGGTGCTGGACAGGCTGGACAAAGCCAAGAAGACCCACATAACGGAGGAGTGATAACTAATTTAGGTCTGTTTTTTGTATTTAGTAGCAAGTGAAGACTTTTCTGTGACACTGTACTCATTACATGAAAGATTGTAGATTGTTAGGAAACATTCTGTATATTCTACACGTCCTTTACTGTATCCTAAAATTACATACTGACCCTGTTGTTGATAGGGGAATGGAAAAACCCATGTTCAGATCTCAACAGAACCACAGTTTTTATTCATTTCAAACAAATAAACTTTTGTCCAGTTCAAAAAAGAAAAAAGGGAAAAATAAATAAACAAAATATTGTAGAACTGACCACCTCAGGTTCGCACCTGACCTGGATAGAAGACTTGTATTCATGTGAGTCAAGATCATTATTATCATTTTTGTAGTTACAAAAGGACTTTCTTTACAATCAGTATATGTGTGCTTTCACATTAATAACTAATCATAACCCAAGAAGACAAAAGGGAAACCTTTTGCCCCACCCTTAAACATGTTTAATGATTTCTCCACTGGAGTAAAAACTGATATCATCAGTACACACAGAGCCATTCAGAATCAATGGGTGATTCCATGACCTCTCTAGAAAAAAATACAATGAATGAAAATTCTTTGGGCTTTTACTGGCATGGCTGACTGACTCCCAACAAATTAACAGTCAGCTTTTCCTTTACTCAACACCAGAGGACCTGTTGTATGTTAAAAGAAATAGTTATGCACCTGGATTACTTTAACAACCTCCTACAGGTTGCTGTCTGTGTCTCATGAGTGTGTTAATAGTTATTTTTTACTTGTTCGTTTACTTATTTTACAATTTTCATTTATACACTCAGACAAGTTCCACAAGATATCACAAGTAGACAGGCCCTAGTTTAGGGAAGTCAATCCCCAAATGACTAGGAAATGTGTTCTGATAGGCAGCTGAAGATTTTTGTCTAGAGAGAAATACCAACATTACGGCACATTTGAATGGAAATTAATCTCAGAATAAGTCAGTTTACTTACCTGACGTGTGATCTATAAAACATTTGTCCCAGCTGTGTCATGCATGCATGAAGCACAAGTGAGGGGATATTTACATTTTACAGCTAACACCCTTTGAAACAGTCTGTAAGCAGTTTTTAAATGGCTCTGTTCCCTTCGATTATTCCCTGAACTCTGGTTTTGACACAAGTATGACAGCTGGTTTAATGATGTCTGGCAGATGGTCACATCTGCTTAGGAAATGCCTGCAGATACATTTTCTTGAGGCTGGAGGTCACTTTCATCACATCCTGTGGTCATAGAAGTAAATGTTGGGCTGGTTCTTGGACCTCCAAGGATTATGAAACTTCCATCCAGGAGCCATTAATAATTCTTTATCATTAAGCCTGCCCAGTCTCTTTTTAATGCAGAATGGAAAGCTCAGAACTGCTTGTGTTCAGTCAGACTATGTACAGTAGGTTCACCACAGGTGCACTGATCCCAAGGCATGGTAAATAGTGAGGGACAATCCTAAAAATAACAACTTAGCTTCAGTAGATGCTCAGACATATATTCATTTTAGGGAATATTCTAGTTTCCATCATACCTCTGCTGCCATTTTACTGCAAAATTACATGAAATCACCAGATTTCTGAGCTCAATCCTGCTACAATGATAACCACAGAAGTCACATCAGCCCAAAATATAAAGAAAAAAATATATAAAACAATCCCAAACACCTTTAATGAAAACATCTGGCAGGTCTAGGGAACTTAGGCCAATCCAGGCTCTATTGACTTTTAATATTGAGAAGGACATCCAATACAATTTTTGTCTTAGTTCTACCCGTTTTAAGGCTTCCCAGTTGGGCAGCATACAGGACAGTACCATGTTACCGTTCAGTCTGAAGCGAAGAGACTTAGGTTGAGAAAGTGCAAATGGGCTAGCTGCTGTTCAATAGCTTAAGAGGAGCCTTGGCTGCCAAAATCATTATTCAAAAATTAGTCACTAAAAGATAAGCAATGATGAAACAAGGATTTCAAAGAGGTAAGACACTTAAGTCTATTGCACTCACAAGTTAGGCCTCCAAAACTAGGCAGAAAACTCAGAACATGAGTTTGATCGAGTTTTCTATTAAGCACTGATCGGTTGAGTAATTTGTAGCTTCCCCTCAGAATTAACTAATTGTATTAATTGTAAGGCAGTTTGGTGTTCTGCAGAGAGCCCAGTTACACCCCTCTATTCCATCTTTAATAAAGAGCAGCTAAAAAAATGTGGAAAGAGGAAACACAAAAAACCAAGACAAAACTCTAACAGCCCTCCAAATAGACAATTCTAGTGAAGTGTAAAATGTGTACCATAGTATAATATTATGTAGTAAAATCTCCATAGGATTTTTATTTACCATGTGATTTCAGTAATATAAATGTATAGATTCATATTCTGGTTTCCATTTGTTCTGCCTTCAGTGGTCTCTTGAGCAACTGGCAGGAGCAGCCAGCCAAATAGCAAACTGCTGTGTGATTACTGAAGATCACCAAGTTCTAAGATTCTCCACCAAATTTATAATCATGGTCAGTGATCCATGAACAGTACCTTCAGCAAGTTTGGTTTGTGTTTAGTCCTTGTAGAAAACCTTGATGGTCTCTGATCAGCATTTTCCATTTCTTTACGATGCAACAGTGAACATGTACAGGGTTCCAGCTTTTCAGTCAGTCTGCATTTCTAAGAAACTTCCCAAACCCAAAATCCCAAACCCCACTCTTTCGTCTTGAAACATTGGCTTCCGAAGTCCATCCAAACACAAGTGATTTGTTCATTTTCCCTTTTTGTTTTACCAGACAAAAATAATTTGTAATGAAATTCCTAGTCTTGAATGGATTTGCTGAGAAACTCATGCAGGGGTGTGCACAGTCACAGTAATAGGGGATAAGACTTCTTTTAATTTGAGTTAACATAATGATGACACTAAAACTTGATATGAAACATTTCAGTAAAAAGGGAAGGAGAGGACTCGGGCTGGAGCAGGGCAGGGGTTGGAATATTACTCCGCGTGTGTGCAGAGGACGGAGGCTGCACACTCAGAGTTTTTCTGAGGACGGGATCCAGATGTAGGGGCCTGATTGCTCCTCGATGATCAGCTTGATTTTATTGTAGATTTCTTCTAGTGAGTCACCCTGAACTATGGCTGTGAAATGAGAGAGGACACACAAACCTAAGTGAATTTTGTCAACTCCAGAAAGACTCTACAGTTTACATATTTCATTTACAATAATGTGGAAACAGTAAATTGTTCCATAATAATTTTATTCACATACCACTGAAAAACAAGAACATTTACCTGTGAAATACTCTCCAAATTCCTGTTCGAGCTTCATTGCCTTATCAAAGACTTTATTGGCTTGTTCATATGTCTGCCTCTTGTTCATTTCCCTATAAAAAGGGAACACATGTATACTACTTTATTAATGTGTTTACACCAGCACATATAAGGGCTTGGGGCATATAAAACATTTTACATAATTTACTTCACACTTGAAAAAAGTTAAAACTTACATTAGGGCATCAATGGATTTTGGTTTGATGAAAATAGAAATAGGATAGAGCTGTGCTTGTTGGAGTCTCTTTATAGCATTCCCAGACACATCTAAGATGCAATGCTTCCCCTACAAACAGAAAGAAAATGCATGGGTTTTCTGCACTAATAATAATTAAAATGTGTTATATTGAATCAGATTTAAACACAAGTGAATTTGATTATTGAACAGGTTACGGTGCTGTGCAACATTTGCATTAGAAAACCATAAGCCATTACGAACCCTCTCAGCCACTGCCCGAACAGATAGAATACTGGTCCCGTAGAGATTCTCATTGAACTGGCCTGCTTCAATGAACTTGTTGTCCTGAATATCTTTCTCCATCTGCTCTCTTGAAGCCACAAAATGGTAATCCTGCCCATCCATCTCATTCTCTCGCCGCGGACGAGTTGTATCTAAGGGGATACTTATGGTTTATTCCATGAATGCGTTTCTTTGCATAACTATAAAACAAGGACAAAAAGAACCATTGATGACACTGCCTATGGCTGAATGTGGCACACTTACGTGGAACACAGGATCCAAACTTATGGGGAAACTCTGAGATCAAGTCATCGTTTATCCTGTCCTTCATTGGACCCAAGATGATCACAGGCCTTGTGTAGTGAACTATAATGGAAGTAATAAAAATCAAACATGAAACTCAATTTTTTAGTGAGTGGATTTGTACAAATTATTTTTCCAAAAGTGAATACTCACTCTCCTGTCGGATCACTGGTTCATAGGATAAGATTGTGTCCTCTTGCCCTTCTATTATCAAAAAAACAAATAAGGAAAAAAGAATTTGCACACAAGAACAGATGGAATTGACTTCCACTGACTTGCACAATTAATGGTCACATGCACACACATATATATGCACACACATAATAGACCAAAAGTGCGATTAGTGCCATAACAAAAAAAAAAAAAAAAAAAAAGTATCTTAATCTCCAGATTTGAACACTGTGATTCTGAATGTGATCCAAATGCTATTAATCTCCCCAGAAAAAATACAGTGCTCAAGTAAAGCAGTACGAGAGGCATTGATAATCCTGGTGGGCACTGAACAAGTGTACAAGCTGCTGTAATTTTAATGCCTACATAAGAAATGTTTTATACACTCTATTAAAATGAGAATTCTACAAGATGTTTTCCTGTATTAACATTTGGGCTAAAAAATTATGTTTATACAATAACAGGCTTTTTCAAGTCACTTACTGGAGCTGCTCTCACTGTCACTGGTATTAGACGTCAAACATTCTGCAGAAAGAAAGTAGTTTTTAAATATCACCATGTGAACAGTTTTATAATTAGTACAAAGTACAGACTAGCTTGAATAAAAATAACAATCATATTACAGGAAGGTTATAAAGACCAGAAATAAAAGGAAAGCAAGTCTTGCACGTGCACAAAGATGTCCACCAGTTCATTTACAGGGAAATGGAAGGGTTGACAGAAGAAGTAATTTAAGTATTTCCTTCTGTAAAGTCCCAAATGGCCTCCACTCCCTGGTCAGTTTCCTATGACCATGTCTGTGTTACTACACCAAAAACTGATTACAATTTTTGCCATAGTAAAAATGCTGGTATTTAATTTCTCACTGAAATCAAAAGGTGGACACACGTTATATCCACTAACTACATGTTTCAACCACTTTAACACAAATTGTAATCTCAAATACAAATCAGTGCTATGTTACTTCATTTGTACTTTGCTTAGGAAATCGATGAATTTTAAACATGGTTGTAAGAATCAAGGTAAACGATTCATTAAGGATAATGTAGTGTTTCGAGCATGACCTGTGCAAACAATTCACACAGGTGCTTTTACACCAGCCATGAAACAGTATAGTTGCTTCAATACAATCAATAAAATATTAAATGCCCAGTGGAGACAAACTGTTTAGTCTGTACTGCAAGAATTTGACATTTCACACTGTTGCTGTCAGATGAACGTATAAATAATCAGTGAAATTATTTCTATGTTTGAATGGTAAAGATGCTACATTCTACATTTACACTCCTGGCATGTCTATCTAAACCTAAGCATGAGATAGAAAATGTTTTTTGCTTAAAAAAAACATCTGTAGTTTAATTGAAACATCCACCTTGTGTAATGAGGTTTCTAATGTTGGCACTGTAGCAGTCATTTTATTATCAACTCTCATCATATTCATATTCTAATGTGGCGATGGCGGCTATCGGGAGAGAGAGAGAGAGAGAGAGAGAGAGAGAGAGAGACAGAGTGTGAGAGTGTAAGAGTGTGAGTGAGAAAGAGTGCGTGTGAGTGAGTGAGTGAATAAGCCAGATTGAGAGAGTGATTGAGAGAGTGAGTGAGAGAGAAAGTGAGTGAGAGAGAGAGAGAGAGAAAGAGAGAGAGAGATCTTTGTGTGTGTGGCACAGCTATTTTATCTCACAGGACAGCTGCTTGATAAGTATAACCACACACTTACTCAAACTCTTTGATCCATAAAAGTCATCGCTTAACCCTGGGAAGTCCTGAGTGTCCCGAAAGGTGAAAGCAGAAACAAAGAAAGAAGAGAGCAGACAGGAAGAAATAGATGTTAGTGAGAGTCTGAGAGGAGGGGTGTAGTGCTCTCTGGGGATGGAGGGAGACTAAAACAAACTGGCTGTGCTCTTGATCTGTTCCTCTATACAAGTGTAACACATTGCACCGATTAGTCTACAGTGCAGCCATGTAGAATATTACTTTAAGCATTAGATTGTAATGGTAATAATCACAGATTTTGCAGGCAAATGAAAAGGACTAGGTAAAGCACAGCAGTGGAGTATTAGTGCATCTCTACACCAGTGAGCAGCAGACATCTGAGACCTCACTCCAAGCACACAGGCCAGAGAACACTGTATTCTGCTTGGTTCTGCTGTCTACTCAGGAGGACTTAAAGGTATAACGAGGTACCAAAAGCCAGCCGCATGCTGTCCCAGAGGTAAGCATGAAGGCGGATGAAGCATGAAGGACAGGAAGCATTAGAGCCCTTATACCCCCGCACACACACTTATACTCACGTTCAGATTCCACCAACTCCTGCACAATATTCTCCTTGCTCTTGTAAAACGGGAACTTGCGTGACAGGTTGAAGCTTTTTTTGCGCTTTACTTTGACTGGCTGCTGGGGGGTGGACCACATGAGGGGAGTGAAAATGAGAGATGAAAAACAGAACAAATGGGTTTCAATACAGTCAACAGCACACCCACAGCTAGCAAACACAAGCATGCAAAATAAATTAAAAAAAATAAAACAACTAATGGAAGGTAATGTATCAAAGACATTCATCATGAGGTAATGAATGTGTATACGTGGAAAACTCCAAAATGTAACAAATGTAAAATGTAAAAAAGGAACATGGTCTCAATCTAATAAATGTCCACTAAATAGTGAAATGCAAAATCATTAGACCAATTCAAATCGGTCTCCTTCACAGCATGTGACTGCATCTCTGTATTAAATGTATGCATCTGTCCATCTCTACACATCCAGTGACACATGGACAGCCTTATGAGGAACTTCCTGTTCTCTCACTTTAGTAAGAATGTTACTGCTCCCCATACACACAATGAGGCTGATCATCTAGCATGTAGTTTAAACAGATGACCAGATGGAAAGGAAGGGAGTGTATGGGCACTTTTCAATCACACTCACCCTATTGGACTCAATCATGCCTGTCCTAGCATGAAACTTGACGGTTTTTAATCGAGCACGCTCTTTCTTTTCCACCCTGTAAAAAGGAAAAATGTGATATTATAATTATGCTGCTTTTGCAACCAAGTGGCTCAACACATGGTATGTCAATGTTCCCTTTAAAATGCAAATCATTTCATTCTAGCACAAGCATTAGGATTTTTTTTTTTACTGTGTGCACCTACTGTTTTGTTATATATTCCATTGCGAGATGCATTTATATTAAGTACTCTGTACTTTGAACCAACCAGCTGTTTTTATACCTTTTGTACCTGTATCTGTTCTATTCCCACCTCCACCCCCTCTGAGTCTTAACAATCCAACAGATTTTAGAAATGAACCCAGTATAATAAATTATTCCTTTACTGTTACCGAACTGTTTCCATTAAATACATCTGCATTTGTATGTAATATGATACATTTCCCACACTTCTTCTTACTTTCACGTTAACCTGTTATCTTTTATCAAAGATGACTGGTAATGCAGTACCTTTTCTTGCTGGGAATAACCCCTATCTGCTCACTTTCGCCATGGGAGGTTACGAGCCGTGCCTGCCACCACTCATCATCAGAGGCATTGATGACATGTAATATGTCTCCATATGAGAAGCTCAGGCCCTGGCTGGGTAGGCAGCTGTCTCTGGTACGGTCATAGTCAAACAGAGCCCTGCACAAATGGGAGGAACAGAGTGTTTATGCAAATCATTAAGTCTCTACGTGTCTCAGTGACCAAATGGAAGAATAAGTAAGCAAAAGAAGGCTCTAATAAAAACTAATAAAAAAAGTACTTCAGGCAAAATGTAACATATACCCACTGTATACTTATAGGTGACAAAATAAGGATCAAATAATAAAACACTTAATATGTTTTTAAGATGTTAGGCCAGTACAACCCTGTTCACACATGGTACTAATATCCATCTTGAGTATACAGCCGAAAAACATAGCCTTTTACACATGCGTCTACAGTGACCACTTGTTGGAGGAAGGGTAACACTAACATTTATCAAGACAAACTTCCATTGCATTTGTTTTTTGCCAGTATGTTGTTCATGTTCATGTAATTATGTACATTCTATTTCAAATATTTTAATCTTGTGGTCTGCCTAATGACAGTGAATTAAGTGGTCCTTCAGGATCCTGTTGCCGTCAGGATCACATGAAAACATTTTGTGATGGGGACATATACATCCTACCCCACCTCCGAGGGTAGCTTGAGTGGTCAGATTACAATTAATCTCCAAGTCATAGTGGACCCCAGTCATACCAGTACTACCCAGTCCAGATTTCATCACAGGATAAAGGTGATCACCTACAATAATTTACTGATTTGCAGTAACCCTTTTCTAAGGCAAAGATTCGCCAACCAAAATCATGAACACTTAGTGGTTCATGGTGCTATATTTTGAGACTGTTATATCTAGAATATCATCTTCTATTTCCTGGTATTTATATTTAATTGACAGAAAACATTTTGTATCAGTCCACCCAAGTTTTAGGCAAGCAAATATTTTGGTCCGTGTGACAGATAGGTATTTCTTGTTATCCTGGTCTGACCTGTCAGATTAAATGTTAAAACAATAAAGAGCTCTTGGTTTTAGCCTTCCACCCATGAAGACTGTTAAGCTAACATGAAGCAAACATGAAGAGAGCTGTCTAAGGCAGGCTACACACTAGATGACTTTCAAATCTTAAAAAAAAAAAACAGTTGTTTCAACCAGTTTTTAACATTATAACTCACACATTAGATGATTCAACCAGACCAGGAGACCACACCTGCTCTTGGTTTTATGTTGAGCGACTACACAGAGATTTCACAAAAACGCGGATGATTAAACGTTACTTTAGAAGAAAAACAAGTATTAATTTTTGCATAAAAAAAAAAACAATAAAAGAGATAAACAAATAGGTTAAATCCTGGCTGAGAAGACAGTATAGTGCTCCATTTGGCTTGGGTAGTATAGTGTTGTGATGCCGTGTTTGTGAGTTGGCTGGTCTGGTTGGTGAAACTTCCTGGGCAGCTCACCATCATTGGATATTGTGGGTATTCCTTGATCAGGATTAGTAAAATAAATCATATCAACACTACACATTTGAGGATTAATTAGACAAATAATCAGTTTAAACAAGCCCAGAGTCAGGCATTTCCCCACAATCACTGAAGGGGAAAATCAGCCCCAAATTCAAACATAAAATCATCTAGAGTGTAGTCAAGGAAAATAGCAAGCTGAGAAATTAATGGGAATTTATCAGAGGCATTGCACAAATATTGGGCATAGTCGATACAACAGTTTGCCTGAAAAAGAAAGAAAACACTACACCAACATGTATTGAGAAACAGACACACAAGAATTTGGCCAAAAATAAATACATTTTGAGAGAAGAAAAAAACAAAAACCAGTCAATAACATCAACAGCCTCCACAGGGCATGGGTTAAGGTATCACAATCCACCGTTCGAAGAAGACTTTAAGAGCAGAAATATAGAGACCATACAATAGGATGCACTGGCCAGACCTTGAACCAACTGAATGGCAGTTCATCTCCAGAAGACTGAAGGGGAAACACACCCAAACATACAACAAGAGAAAAAGGCTGTGTTAAAAGCCTGGAAAAGAACCACAAATGAATAAACCAACAAATTGGTAATATCAATGAATTGTAGGCTTGATGCAACCAAAATATACATTATAACAAAACAAAAGGTTCCACAAAGGTTTAGTGCTGTTCAACACAGACAAAAATACCAGAAAATAAAGCTGAAATTCTAATTCTATATTTTGACCTGATACCCAAATATCTTTGGGCATTCTGAGTCCAATAGTTTCAGACAGTACTGTGTGTGTATATAGATCCAGTTCTGAGGCATGGACTCAACAAGACCACTGAAGGTGTGCTGTCAAATCTGGCACCAAGAGGATAACAGCAGATACTTTACATCCTGTAAGTTTTAAGCTGAGGCCTCAAAGGATCTGACTTCTTTGTCCAGCACATCCCACAACTGCCCAATTGGAAGTCTAATGCCATTAAGGAATACTGTTGCAGTTGTTAGTACATATCAAAAGTCATCAAAGGAAGGACAACCAGTCAAAAGGCTAATGGGCATGGGGAAGGCTAGTCTGGCTGGTCCAATCCCACCAAAAAGCTATTGTAGCACAAATTGCAGAAACATTAATACATGTTATAGTAGAAACGATCAGAACACCCCGTGTATCACAGCTTGCTGAACATGTTGCTGTGTAGCCCTAGACTGATCAGTGTGCGCCCATGCTCTTCTCTGTGCACCTCTTAAAGCACCTACAATAAGCTATGAAGATGTAGTTATTTTAGACATGTATACATTACAGCACAGTAAAATTCTGTCTTTGCATATCCCAGCTGTGAAGGTTGCAGTCAGAGTGCAGGGTTAGCAGCACTCCTGGAGAAGGTTAAGGGCCTTGCTCAGGGGCCCCAACAGTGGCAGCGTAGCAGTAAGTGGGTTGAACCTCAACGTTCTGATCAACAACTCAGAGCCTTAACCACTTGAGCTATCACTGCCCCTTCAAAAGGTGAATCACAGTTTCTTTTGCATTGTGTAGACAGCCAAGTGTGTGTGCACTGCTTATCTAGGGAATATATGGAATCTGGATGCCCAATGGTAAAAAGGCAAGCAAAAGGGAGGTGATGCTCTGGGCAATATACTGCTGGTAAACCTTGGGTCCTGGGAATTTATGTGGATGTTTCTTTGATACATGCCACCTACCTTAACAATGCTTCAGAACAAGTACCCTCCTGTCATGGCAAGAGTATTCCCTAATTGCAGTGGCCTCTTTCAGCTGGATAATGTGCCCTGCCACACTGAAAAAAACGGTTCAGGAGTGCTTTAAGGAACATTTCAAGATGTTCATCTGGTCTCCAAATTGACTAGATCTCGATTGTCTTGGTATCGGATACCCATCCATGTCTCGATGGGGCAGAACTGTTTTGGTGATACAAGAAGGACCTAAATAATATCATTCAAGTTGTTTTAATGTTATGAGTGATAAACATAAACTTTACCAGAGTCCTGAATGTTGTAGATTAAATTAAAATGCTGTAGAACAATTTAAAGAGGGTTGTTTCAATCAAGATAACTCAAAAATACTGATGGTTGTTCTACATGAATAAATGATCCAAAAAAGATTGTGCCAGTCATAAGTAATTAAAGGACACAATTACTGGAGGTTGCTGTTGCTGCTAAAGGAAGATCTACAAGCTACAAAATTCACTTACTTTTTGCAGGCTGCACTGTTTATTTTGTACTCATGTAGCTGGGTGTAGTTATGGGAGTTGATGGACAATCAACTGTCCTTTTCCTCTCATGTTGCTAATGTGACTCGTTCATGTCAGTTTCTTCTCTACAACAGTAGAAGGATTCTGCCATTTTTGTCCACACAGGCTGCTCAGGTACTTATTCAGTCTCTTGTCATTTCAAGACTGGATTACTGCAATGCACTGCTGGCAGGTCTACCTATGTCTACCTTGTTTTCAATCTGCCAAAGTTCTCGCATACCACCCCATTGCTGAGATCCCTCCACTGGCTTCCGGTAGCTGCACGCATCAGATTCAAAACACTGATGGTGGCCTACAAAGCCAAAAATGGACCAGCTCCCTCTTACCTCAAAGCCCTCATCACTCCTCGCACTGCACCCCGCACCCTCCGATCTACCAGCACTGCTCGACTGGTTCCACCATCTCTCAGGGTAAGAGGCAAGTATACTAAAGGACTCTTCTCTGTACTGGCACCAAGGTGGTGGAATGAACTTCCCCTAGAGGACCTACTTATTCAGGAAACACTTCTTTCTTTCCCTATCTTTTGTATTTATAAAAAAAAAAAAAAAAAAAAAAAAAAAAAACCTGACACTTTTTCATTGTAACTTTGAACAATGTTTTAAACTCATGGTATTTTAAGTATGTAACCTAGTGAGCCAGCATTAATGTATACAATGTTAGAGATTTAAGATTTAAGCACTTATGTACGTCGCTCTGGATAAGGGCGTCTGCCAAATGCTGTAAATGTAGTTACTAATGTTAGTTTAGTACTTGTGTAGTTGGTTGTAGTTGGGTAATCATTCTGTTAGGTACTCATTTATGTATCTGGATAAAGTGATCACAATGGTCAATTTCCTCTGTGCTGAATGAATTGTTCCATGTAGGTGAAAAACACAAAGTGCCTTGCAATGTGCCTAGTTCAGAGCCTCTATTTTTACCTTGTCAGACAGGTAATATACTAAAGAAACTGGAAAGACCTGTTCCACTGGTTTTTCTTTCCTTTGACATTCTACTCTCATGCACTATATGTTCAAGTTGAATGGGCCTCTTTTGTGTCTTGCACTGTAAAATGTTTGACATCCAGACTGATTTTACCAATAAAAGAATTTAATGTCTGTTAGTTAAATAGGGCCAAATGTGTGTATGCGCATGACGTGACATGAAATTTGTCTTATTGCCTGCACAGGAACCCAGAGGGAACAAAAATGATGTGATTGCAGTCAACACCCCTAAAGCAGCAATAATGGCAAATAAACATTTTCTGTAGTTGGTAATTAGTATTTCACAACAGCATGGAAGAAGTATAGCCCACTCCCCACTCCTCCATGCAACACTGCTTCATCTCAGGGAAATTTGAAGGCTTTCGAGCATTAATTGCATGTTTTGTGTCCATATTCATTTCAATAGGGTTTAGATCTGGACTTTTACTAGACCATTACAAATATCTAACTTTGATCATTGTCCTGTGGGTATAACCCAACTGTGCGTCAACTTCAGCTCATGTGCTGATAACCTGGCAATCTCTTGAATTATCTTATGCAGAGCAAAACTCATTCCCTTAATGACAGCAAGGCATCGAGATCTTGATGCAGCAAAGCATCCCCAAACCATCACACTGACACCACCAGTCTTCACATAACAGAGCCCAAAGTTCCCGAACTAAGGATCATCTAGGTGCTACTTGGCTAAATTGAGACCAGAGATTATACTGTTCTTGGTTAGCAATGGTTCTCACCATCCCACTCTGCCATGGATCTCATTCTTGCCTAGAGTGTCTGATGCTAAGACAAGAAACCAGACCTTAAATGAAACAAGAGAAGCTTGGAGTTCCTTATTAAACTTCAGCCATTATTGGGTTCATTGTCACATACATAATTTTACACCTTAATCCTGGAGTGCTCCCAGAGAGCTGGGAATAGTGACTATTGAAAATGCTCTCCATTTGTACAGTATGGCTCTGATTGTAAATCAGCAGCAAGCTAGTACCTTGGAAATGTAAGCTTTTACGGAAGGATCGATGTAATGAAGGCTGTCTGTTAACTCAAATCAAAATATAGCTGCAAGCAGCAATGGCGGGCCTTCGCACGTTTTTTTATCGATATACGGTGCCTCCCAGAAAACAATGCACGGTGGGCAAGTGCATCAAGTGGGTAAATATCAGTGGACTATTTTATGTTGTTACTGACCCATTTGGGGACTGTAGGTAAATGAAACCCCCCATTTTAGACAAACGGGGCGCTAATGAGCCACTTAAGAGACACACCTTTGTCTGACCTTTTTGTCCACACTTAACAGCCGACAAATGTGATGTATGTTTTCATATCAATTTCATGTTAATCTAAGCACGCCAAAAGCCTTAAATATGCCTGAAATAAAAGTACAATTTGACACGATGCCATGGCAACAGTGTTTGAGATATCAAAAATCTGTTCGCAATTTCGCATCTCCAATATCTCTGCATCATGGTGGCCAAGTCTGGTCTCAATTGCATGAATCCCCTAGGAGGAGTATTTAAAAGATTACCGCATGCAGCTGTCAAAAAATCCACCTTTGTGACTAACACACTTCCTGGGGCCTGTTGGTGGCGTTATACCCAGGACTCACAATAAGCACATTGATGCGATCGGAATCCTTGGCCGAACATACACACCGTGTGTCATCACAATAAGACATTTTTTGCCTTAGATAGAAGACACTTGTTTCTCTGTTTCCCTGTTTCTCTGAATTCGCCATAACTTAGTCGCCTCGCCATGGCAGCACCGTTCGAGATATCAAAAATCCCTTCGCAACTTAGCAAGTGCAATGTCTCAGCATCATGTTCACCACGTTTGATATCATTCATTCATTCCTTTTCTACCGCTTATCCGAACTACCTCGGGTCACGGGGAGCCTGTGCCTATCTCAGGCGTCATCGGGCATCAAGGCAGGATACACCCTGGACAGAGTGCCAACCCATCGCAGGGCACACACACATTCTCATTCACTCACGCAATCACACACTAGGGACAATTTTCCAGAGATGCCAATCAACCTACCATGCATGTCTTTGGACTGGGGGAGGAAACCGGAGTACCCGGAGGAAACCCCCGAGGCACGGGGAGAACATGCAAACTCCACTTGTGTGTGGAGGCGGGAATCGAACCCCGACCCTGGAGGTGTGAGGCGAACGTGCTAACCACTAAGCCACCGTGCCCCTCGTTTGATATCAATCGCATGAATTCCCTAGAAGGAGTATTTAAAAGTTCACCACAGGCACTTTTGAAACCATCCAAAATGGCCGACTTACTGTTGGGCGGAGCTAATAGGTTTGATTGTGAAATTTGTTTGGGTCGATGAGATCTATATACATACCGACTCTCGTTCATGTGCGTACATGTTTGGCCGATCTGTGCACCAATATTTATTTTTCCAATTCAGGGGGCGCTACAGAGCCCTACTGCCACGCCTATGTTCCAGCCTTTGACAGGTCCTAATGGCAGACGACTTTGACATCTGTGCCAAATTTCCAGTGTTTTCGAGCATTTTAAGGCACCCAAAGTGCATGCCAAGAGCTTAAATATGCCTGAAAATGAAAGTAAAGTTTGACGCATTACCATGGGAACAGCGTTCGAGATATCAAAAATCCCTTCGCAAATTATCATCTACAATGGCTCGGCATCATGTTCACCACTGTTGGATTCAATCGCATGAATCCTCTAGGAGGAGTATTTAAAAGTTTATTGCATGCAACTGTGAAAATATCCACCTTTGTGACACACTTCCTGGGGCCTGTTGGTGGAGCTATACCCGGGACTCACAATAAGCACATCGATGCGATCGGAATCCTTGGCCGAACATACACACTTATATGTTCAATCCAAAAGTCACTTATAAAACAATCCAAAATGGCCGACTTCCTGTTGGGCGGAGCTCATAGTTTAGAGCGCGAAAGTTGTTCGGGTTGATGAGATCTATATGCGTACCAACTCTCGTACATGTGCGTACATAATTGCCCGATCTGTGCACCAATGTTTGTTTTTGCATTACAGGGGGCGCTACAGAGCCCCCCTGTCACGCCCGTATTCCAGCCTTTGCCCAAGCCTAGTGTCGCACAACTCTGATGTGTGTGCAGAGTTTTCGAACATGTTAAGGGACCCCAATTGGCCAATGTGTGCAAAAAAAAAAAATAATAAATAAAATAATAAACCCGAGCAAAAACAATAGGGCTTCGCACCATTCGGTGCTCGGGCCCTAATAATAATAATAAAAAAAAATAATAATAATATAAACCCGAGCAGGGGGGCACGGTGGCTTAGTGGTTAGCACGTTCGCCTCACACCTCCAGGGTCGGGGTTCGATTCCCGCCTCCACCTTGTGTGTGTGGAGTTTGCATGTTCTCCCCGTGCCTCGGGGGTTTCCTCCGGGTACTCCGGTTTCCTCCCCCGGTCCAAAGACATGCATGGTAGGTTGATTGGCATCTCTGGAAAATTGTCCCTAGTGTGTGATTGTGTGAGTGAATGAGAGTGTGTGTGTGCCCTGTGATGGGTTGGCACTCCGTCCAGGGTGTATCCTGCCTTGATGCCCGATGACGCCTGAGATAGGCACAGGCTCCCCGTGACCCGAGGTAGTTCGGATAAGCGGTAGAAGATGAATGAATGAATGAATAAACCCGAGCAAAAACAATAGGGCTTCGCACCATTCGGTGCTCAGGCCCTAATAAACCCAAGCAAAAACAATAGGGCTTCGCATCTTTCGGTGCTCGGGCCCTAAATAGAAACTAGATTTGTAAAGTTTTTCGCAACAAACTTTGATGTTGGCTTTGACGATGGAAGTATTCGCAATGGCCGGTGCTTTTTGGAGGCGAGTGGACATAAGGGTCAGTGTTACTTTTGGAAGTAGACAGAAAGCTAGGGTGCCAAAACATTTGGAGGTAAGTAGAGACGAGCATGTGACATCATCAGTATACCCGTGAAATAGTTCCCCTCATTGTACTGAGTGTTTTGATATGTCACATGTCCATGTTGTAAAAGGTTTTTTGACTTTGCATATTTTGGGGGCGGGGCTGCGGGACAAACGAAAGGCCAGCCAATACACCAATTTAAAACTTTGTTCAGAGTATCACCCTAAAGGAGCTGGCCGAGTTTGGTGTTGATTGTTCGAAAGCTTGCCGAGTTATAAACCTCCAAAGTTTATAATGGGAGTCTATGGGAAAAAAGGCCATTTTGAGACCCGGTACCGGAAGTACCGGTACTCGGATCACTTAGAAAAGTAATAGCAACAAACTTCAGACCAGGGTCTACAACATATCCGAATTTGGTTCACGTGGCTCTAAAGCCCTAGAAGGAGTTACTCTTGATAAATTTGTCTATGCTTAAATAGGAAAACAGAATGTTGGCTTCTACAAAGCCAACATAATAATGTGAAAAATGTGTACAAATACAGTAATTC
The DNA here is from genome assembly GCF_030014155.1 of Tachysurus vachellii. Lineage (NCBI taxonomy): Eukaryota > Metazoa > Chordata > Actinopteri > Siluriformes > Bagridae > Tachysurus > Tachysurus vachellii. The sequence goes on from NC_083472.1 coordinate 13,320,172, forward strand.
AGATAGGAGGCAACACTTACAGCTGTGTACATAAAATAAATTAATACATGTTTACATGTTATGTAATCTATGGCAAGAACTATGCTATATGGTAAATTATAAATTTCCATGGTACAGTATGGATGACATTTGCAAGGCATTGTTCTTAAGTGATGATAGTGTCTCACTGTTCAACCTTAAGCCGCTCCATGAATTCCTGCAACTAGCCTATCCACACTGTACAAAAGAGTGATGCTTCTGTTTACCCTGTAGCCTGTACTCATGCAAAGAAAGCATTTTCATATCCCCAATGTGCAGAATTTTTCAAAGTACTTTTTGAATTGAAATTTCTAACATCAAAATGGTTTGTAACTTTCAAAATGATAGCTTATTTCTCTAAAAATAACCAGGTCTTAGGGTTTTTCGTCATTAGTTTGTAATATAGAAAGATAAGCAACACGGCACAAATTTTGTTAGGAGTGCCATAAACAGACATTTTGCATTATGAAATTATGAAATGTTTCCATTGCCCCTTAATGACAACACCCAGTAAAGCTTACTAAAGCTTCTAAGTTAACTTGTATTTTACTTGAATGGATTTATCATGAATCATTTATCATGACGCAGAAACTGAACATATTCAAATATTTTTGTATTTTAAGGTTTTGCAACCTTGTAATCTTAACCAGAAAAGTATTCCTCTCCCATTCAGTGCTTCTAGTATGTGTTCTCAGAACAAAACCTGCTAACACGCAACAAAAAACAAGGTGAAAATGTTCACACATAGGTGGGTGATAAGGAAATTATTAGTATACACTTAATACAAAATCTTTTTTCTTTTAACTCACTTATGTTCAGCCTTTTAAATTGTTTTGCCACATAGTTGTGGATTATACTGCTATTCTTATTTTACAGACTACATTCCAGTTATAGAATACGTTTAGCCATAGATTAAACCAAAATTTTGGATAAACTTTTCATGAATTATTTAAGCAAACTATAAACATTTCTAATGGTTTTATTATTAATTTACTAAACCTGCTTTACATGTAAAAAGTGGGACTAAAATGTTTTAAAGATAAATGTGATTAAACACTATTAAAATATGTGCCAATGACATTGGATGGACATCCTGTTCCCATTTAACTGCATGCTGTATAGAATAGTGCAATAGCTGTGAAGATGAAGGGGAAATGTGCTCTGATGCTACTAACAAAAGGGGACTAAAACCCAGAGAATCATTTTTGAAAACCTCTGCTTTAATCAATTTTCCCTAACCCATGGAGACTCAAACTGAGAGTGATGGTCACATGTGTACAGTTTTAAAACCAAAAAGAGGACAATGTCAGTAAAAGTGCTGCATGACTACAAATACTGCATTAGGTATAGCTGTTTGTGACACACACTTTATCTGTCAGGGCAAAGTACAAAGGTTAAATAAATGAAATGCTCAACCACAGAGAGGCATTTCAGCAGCTCACCTGCATGAGATGGTTTAAACCTATTGATTTTCTACAAGTAGTCACTGTATGCAGGAGGGTGAGCTAGACATGTCTGTTACCTGACATAGAGGGAGCGCTTTTCACTGGTGCGTAGGGAACCTGACCCAGAACTCATGCTGCTGTTCATCATCTGCTCCCGCAAGTCGTGGATCTTAGACTCAAAACGGCTGTATTCTGCCAAAAAATGAAAAGAAAAACAGAGTCAATCATACTCTATTTAAAAACACAGCTTAAAGAGTTGCTGACTGTACTGAAAAGAACGGAAGCACATACATATGCACATAAGGGGTGTGACTATACAACAAATTCACTATGTTAAAGTGGTGCTTCAATTTTTTTTTGATACAGAAAAAATAAGCATTGCTTGAATATGTGACTTAGGGTTTCATTTTCAATTAATTACAGTATTTAATATTACATTAATAATAAAAGTATTTTCTTGACTTTTTTTTTTAACTAATTGCAAATTGTATTTTCTTTTTTCAATGCATAAAATTGTGACATCATTCAATTGCATGTCCATTTCCAATTACCTATTTCAATTACTGTGCGTAGCATATGGAGGCTGCCAAAATTTCAACGACATTGCAATTCCCCTTGCATTTTCAATGCCTTATATAGAAACCTATTAATCAGTGAAGCGGTGAGTTTACTAAGAGGCGTGTTTATTTTTTCAACTGATGTCAGTTACAGTCGATTGTGTTTTATATTTTTTAATCACTTGTTCAATGGCTTTTTTTTTACGCATACGATACTTAGTGAAAATGAAAATTTTAATTACTTGTATAATATTCTTTTGCTTTATTTGAGGGTATATTAGTAAGAAAATACCCTCAAATAAAGCCATTCATGTTCCTGAAGCTCCACCCCTGCATCTACAGTGCTGTAGAATCTCCAAAGACAAACATTCCCAACCACAAGTAACATTCCCAACCTGGTTTACCTCAGAGACTTACTAATCATTTGCTATAGCCACAGCTTATCCTATTGTTTACTACTGCAATACATATCTTCCAAGTTATTACAACAAATAAAGAATTAAAAAAATAGACTACTGCATCTTTAATGACAGTGTTTATATGATCCATTCAGACTCTTAACACCAGAACAAAACAAAAGTAGTATTTAAAATCTTAAAACTTTCAATTGCATCCCTCTGGTGCTGAGTCTGAAGCTCATAGTTTTTCCATTACACTGTTAACTGGTTGTGCTCTCGGTCATATAGATCTCTAGCCCTAGATGTGTTTTTTTTTAAATCCTGCTTTCTCCCCTACCAAATATAAGCTTTCCACTCACATTAGTGATTTCATTAGCCTGTATTGAATCAGTGTGGAAAGGTTGAATGAATGAAGTAGAGACTTACTGTGCCGTATTAACGTCAGCGTATTGTGGATTCAGCACAAATGTAATGTCTCAGTTCAATGTCTGAGTTATCATTTACCAGGAATCTAATACCCTATATTTATAAATTTTGAGGGATTTTTCCTATTCCTGCAGGGTGTATTCATGTATGGACAGTGCTTCTATTTAAACCACTGTATCCCATCTTGATTTGATATCAAGAACTGCTACTTTTACAGAGAAGGGAATGTGAGCTAGCTTAAGTTTAAATATATTAAAGCTCACATTATACAAGTGGTATATTATGATAAATAGTCTTTTATGCAGTCAGTTGAACGCCCTGTTCACAGGTTTGAAACAAAACAATCTATCGAACAAAACATGATCTCTGTATTGTTACACCCCTAAAAATGGTAAAACCCAGCAGCTAAGTGCACACTCATGAACAATTTCAGAAACTTGTAGATATTGGATATTAAGTCTAATAGCTATTGCCAGGTCATTTCTAATTTATATTATTATACATATTAATTAATATGAACATAGCAACTTTCGTTTAGTGAGATGAAGACTTTGTGGAAAGATCTCACACAAACACACAAAAGATTTTATTACTAAAACAATACTGAAGCATTACACAAGATCATCTGGATTAGAATGTGAGGTGCACCTCTGAAGCATTGTGGAGAAAACACCATGCAAGAAAATCCTCTTTGGGAAAACAAAAAAAAACATACTGCTGGTAGCTTTATCACAGGTGTACGTAGGTATCCAGTTACAGCTGATCATTCATGATCACAAACCTCTACATTTTCTATAAACATTAAATGTTTACTGCCACACCAAGAATAAACATTTTTTTTAAACAACCACCTTACTAGCATTTACGTCTTTATCAAAAATGCAGAAGAGCTAAAAAACTAAACTTAAAAAAAAAAAAAAAAAAACAGATCTACAGAAGTCAGCATTTCCATAACAGACAGTATAGACTGATGGCAATTAAAATATAAGGAAGAGGAGAAATACACAAGTACACAGTCTATGCCTTAATAACAGCCACCCTGTTGTTGTTTCTGTTACAATTACTTAACCTCTATTACAACTTTATTAAATATTCTGAAATATAGCAAAAAGTCTACATTCCTTGGTTGAGGATCTGAGCAGAGGTTTTAGCAGTTTGTGAAGATTTCATTATAAATCTCAAGTTTTGTGCAGTTGTCTGTCAACACCATAAAAGTGACTCAAACTTCATCACAGCTCACTGGCAATGCAACATTCAAAAAGTCACTCCAGACTTTTTACCCATTATTTGAATTCTGACCTCTGAACCCTGGAAAACTAATAAACATGTAAAAGAGGGGATCTAGCCCTTTATTTTATGTGTCAGAAATACCCTTTAAACATAAATAATATGGAAAGCTTATGAAGAAAAACTATTTTATACAGCTGTTCTTGCTAGAAGCTTAACCCTGTTTAGATTAATTCTAAACTCTAAATTCTAAATTCTAAAATCACTGTTTTATGATTACAACACTGAAATTGTTGTGTCCAAGGCGCTACCCATCCATTTGTGAACAATATACATGTCTACAAATCCTTAGCTGAACACTGTTAGCAGTAAGTGTGCATTATAGTCAAATCCTCCATAAGAATAGGGTCTGGCTCTCAAGCATTACATGGCTATTTCTTGATGTAGATTTTAAGCAGGCTACGAAGGTTTAAGCAATATAAATTAGGCACGTTAGCTAACCAACAAGATGGACACAGGAAAGACAGAACTCTTTCGACCAATTATCCCTCTCAACTTAACGCAACCACAACTGACTTGTACTGTAATGTGTTAGCTTGGAAGGGAGATTCCAATACAACAGTTTTCAGTAAACCAAAAGCATTAATGCACAATTTTCCTGCATAATTCTGACACACAACAGCACTGCTCAACATTTTAAATAAAATATTCTGGCTTGCCCACCAAGTGATACAGCTAATGTCAGACTGTAGTGTCTTACTTGGGTTTACTATTTGCAGTGATCATAGAAAACCAATCAGCACACGTCTGACTTTAAAGTCTTTGCTGTTTCAGAGTTACCGTGTATGATCGGATTGTTACCTCACCAATGACTTCTTCAAAAATACAAATTATAATACTTATGCATTCATTACTTTATATCTGTTTATTTTTTACTCAAAAAGATCCTTACTCCAGTTTCTCCCATTTTTTTGTAATCTGCAAAAATGTAGACTAAATTTTGTACTTCCCTCAAATCATTCAGCTATTTGAATGTTTTAATTTTTACCTGTGCTGCCACACCTAGCATGTTTGTAACTTCCTCATAGACGACAGCTATCAAGCACAGAAAAACATGCCAGTGCTGACTGCGATTAAACTACCTTATATTGAATTGATAATCAGCACTGCTCTGTGAGATTTGTTTGTTATTGTTTCTGGTTTAGTATCCTGCTTTTCCTCACAGCAACTTTCTTTAGCAATATGACAAAAAAACAATTGTCTTTGTTGTAATGGTCGATAAATATAGTGACTCCGTGAAACTGTTACGTTCTGAGACTAGCTTAGCATACTGTAAAAATGGTATCTGACACAAAGCTGAAAATGTTCTGTCATACTGGACAAAGTTATTTAACTGTCAGAGAAAATGTTTTGGGCCAAACTGTGTCCCCATGGAAATTGCATTGGAACGTTTACTCTCCATGCTCAGAACCATTTGGCTCTACAGTATAATGGAGGTTAATCTGGCAGGAGATTAGTGGCAGTCCATTCAAGAAACATAAAAATTACCCATGATCACGGAGTTAAGGAGCAAATAAATGAATGAAAAAATGAAGTAATGAATGGAAAGATGGAACAAGAAGGACTTCCTATGGAGTTCATTAAGTCCTCTATATTGAACTTCAATTTGAAATGTCTTACAGACATTTCCAGGCTTGGGCCGGCAGAGAAGCTCTAGGCACCATGCCCAGGAAGACATCCGAGAAGCCACTACTGAAGCATCACTGCAACTCCTGTTACCCCAGCTGCTCTTTGAGCCAGCAGTCTTACCCACACAACAGGACACTTGTCAGACAGGGGACATGCTGATTAGGTCAAAAAAGGTGACACTACTGGTTGAAGTTTAAGTAAAAAAAGACAGAGTACCAAGGAAACTTATTTGCTGGTTATTCATTAACTTTAACCAGAATAATACACTGCAAAGCTGTAAGGTTGCTTTGTCCTTGATAGCTGTCAGAGGTAAAGCTGTCAGTTCAGATTGTCATTTTTCTGTTTTACATTTTTTCTGTTAACATGGTGGGGTCATGGAATACGTGATATAAGGAACTAACTAATCTGTTTTACGTAGGGCTGCAACACAGCCTGAAGTTGACAGTTTTTATTACAAGAGAATAATGATATTTTAATTCTTATAAATTTAATTCTACAAATTCATATGCCATATGCTTATTAGTAGCACTAGCTCTGGTCTGTTTCTTATCTTTATATGCAAGCTGGCCTATGGTCAAGTCCCACATTAGTTTAACAATCTATTCTGACCCAAATTAGTATGTCACTATTTCTATGCAGACTTTCAAGCCCCTGGGAGGGTCCAATTATATTTCAGCAGCATATGACTACAGAGATCAGAGTGAGCATGCTGCAACAGATAACATACTGCCACATTCCACTCATAGTTACACCGAAACAATCACACTACAAAATCAATCATACATACTACTTAAGACGCCACAAACATGAAACCTGGCATTTGTCAGTAAAAGTAATGTTAATGATGAATTTTCTAATAATCAAGTATTAGAAGGTAGTGACAAAAAGTGCTCCAGTAAAAGAACAAGAACAGGTAGGAACAACACAAATATAGAAAAACAGTCCACTAATTCTTGTGATACATGAAGAGTTTAATCGTGTCACTTCCTGACACACCTGAGCGTCTACACCACCAGAGTGTCTACACCACCACCTGAGCGTCCACACCACCACCAGAGTGTCCACACCACCACCAGAGTGTCCACACCACCACCAGAGTGTCCACACCACCACCAGAGTGTCCACACCACCACCAGAGTGTCCACACCACCACCTGAGCGTCTACACACCACCACCTGAGCGTCTACACACCACCACCTGAGCGTCTACACACCTGCCCTGTCGACGAGCTGCATGTACATTTAATGTTCTTTGTGAGAGCAAAAATCACATCTAAAAACAAAACTCAAGTTACAGACGCTTAAAATGTTCAATAACGCAGCATAATAAATGAATGTGTAGAGATACATACAAAGGTAACATTTTTTCTACCTTTAAAGCCCAAGTCACCCCATATTTCCCGTGTACAGTAGGTGGCTAACATGTCGAGCTACCAGCACTAAAGTAACTCGGGGAAAGTTGTTAGCTTTTTGTAAAACCTACTTTATCCTAGAGGTTCATGTCGGAAACGTTCAAAAACATTTCTCAATGAACCTGATACTAAACTGAAGAGTGTACGTTACTGTAATTCAAGCACTACAACAGCATTCCGAGCTAATTCGGTTTCGCCAAACAAACAATGCACAGCCTTACAGACGGAAAAATGAAAGCTGACTCAAAAAATACACTTTTAAAGGCACCATTTTACACGCACTTTTCAACAGACCCGATATTAAAGTCTTATTTCAAACTCTGAGCAATTTAAAACAATACCGACCAACTATTTTAATCCGTATTTTGCAGTAGATGAGGTTTTTCTCACCCGCCCGGCTGGAGCTCCCTGTTTGGTGTAGCCAAGTTATACGCACACAAGCGCGCGCGCACGCACGCACCCAAACCTATTCAAGCCGCTCGAGAGATTTTGAAGCCGTTTAAAATCACCGAGATGGGAGACGATCTATCAGCAGACCATGTTATTGTCGAGACAGATACTGTCTTTTTGTTGTCCGAGGGAAAAAAAATGAGTGGGGATTCCTTAATCAAACAAGATTAAAGCAGTTTCGGTCGTCCTCGGTTTGCTCCTCCCTTCAGCACGGCACCTCGACCGGACAGGATCGCACGCGCAGCTACGCTTCAAAGCGCGGGAGTTTTCCTCGTGCTTGCTTTCAGATCACACGTCTAAAACACCAAACAGATGTCCAATCCCACAAGTTGTTGATAAAACGTCAGTGGTTTCAAACACCGTTTCTATCCTCTGTTCCAGACTCTCTCACCGTTTCTGTGTCACTACTGTGGAGTCCCGCAGGGGTGTATGTTGGTCCCTCCCCTTTAGCAGATGGTGAGCTACACCAGGCCGCTTAACACATAGTACACAGTTCACCAGCAAGGCAGCTCCCTTGGAGAATGAGGTAAAAACTCAAGCTAAAAACAGCCAATCAACATCCTCGCTCACTTTTTTTTTTTTTATGAACAAGGCGAGGTTCTGTAGTATACCTGAGTTAAAGAGATACGCACATAGTTTGATTACTGCATCGTGAAATTAATGTATGAGAGCAGAAACACGTTCAAAACCAAATGGTGTAGAAGATTAGACTTCCTGTTGGCAACCCACCACCACTCATATGTCTTTCATGATATTGAACATACCATTCCAACTGGCCACCAACGTGGGTTTTCTTACTAAAGACTTTTGTAAGCATTTTTATCACTACAAAGGTATTGGTTCATGGCCTCTCTGTTCATTATGCCACATAGCACATGACTTTACTAACATCATGCAAAGTAAATTTAATATTGTTTGTACCTTCAGGTCTATACTGGGCGATAATGGTGACAGTTTGCCCAGCCCTCTTCAACGCAGCTGCAGCTTGCTCATGAGTGGCATTCCGCAGATTCACACCATTCACCTGACACAACAGAAATGATGTTTAAAAAGTTTTAAAGTCTGCCACATTTTAAATTGTTATTTGTGTATTTATTTATTAACAAAAATTTTGATTTTTGAACAGCAAACATTTATGAGCAATTGTCTCATGGCATTGCCTATAAACATACACATACAATTATGACCATTTACTGCTTGGACCTGGAAAACCAAAGCACTACACTTTTGAGAAAACAATACCAAATTAGTGAAAGCACATACAGGATGATGCAAGTTAATATGACTCAGTATTATAAATAGTTACTGACTGATAGGATGCGATCTCCCCTTCTAAGCTCGCCGCTCAAGTCAGCTGGTCCACCCGCCAAGATGAACGATACAAAGATTCCTTCTCCATCCTCCCCACCCACAATATTGAAGCCCAGTCCTGTGGAGCCTTTGTGCAGCAGAACCTTCCGTGGCTCCCTGCCAAACAGAGAAAAAAAACTTCAGGACATGGAGTATTGCTCATATCAACCAACAGCAGATTGGGGACACCAGTAAAGCAGAAAGACAGATAGGTGGGTAAGTGGATGTACCTCTGTTAAGACTTGTAGATAGTGTGAAGCAAAAAAGACCAATTCTTATTACAATGTAGGATGATTCCCAACCACTAGAAGGGTGTTTAATATCTTAAATCTGTTTAAAATCTGATTTAAGCTGTGAAATATAGCCAGTAGTAATTTACTAATATTGGTCAGATCAATTTGCACTTTGCTTAAAGTTTGTGAGGAACAAACGGTAATTTTTATAAAACACACAAGAATGTTTTCTCTCATATACAAAGTACGCTCACACAGTTCATTCCTTCCTCTCATTTGACCACTTCTGTTTTAGCTCCTGTGACTCATCTGCAAGTGAAGAAACATTCCAGATTGCCCTGGCATCTTGAGTCTCAGCCACACTGAGGCACCATCATAAACCTCTTCTAAAATTCACAAGGCAGGATCCTGAGACATATCTTTATCTATGTACCAAAACACATCAAAACTCTGCTTGCCATGTTGTATTGTTCATGTTTTCCATTAAAGTACCTTCATTAAAGTAGGGTTTAATACTTGGGGTTCCTGTGGCCTGTGTCTCTCTTTTGAGTGACAATTGAGGGCAGACTGTTGACTTCTCTAAAACGCATGAACATAAATGTTTATTTATCTCAAAAGGAGAGTAAAAAATAAGAAAACAGATCATGTTCATCAAGATACTAAATGCTTGAAAAGCAATTTGAAGGATACTGACAAAGTATCCTTGAAAAGCAATTTGAAGGATACTGACAAAGTATCTAATATCTAACACTAATTGCTTAGTGTTGCTTTTACAGAACTACAGAAGTCTGTGAAATAAAAAAAAAATAAAAAAATTAAAAAAAAAGACGTCTGTGTATACACCACTAGTTTACTTATGGAAATATTGCTGCCATAATGTTAAAGAAAAAAAATATTTGGTTCTAAAAATATAGAGTTGTACAATCGGAAACAAATTAGCGTTTTGATTACCAAGTAACATCCATATCTGACTTTGTCTAATCTGAGCTAAAAGTAAGTTACAGCACATCAGTACAATCATTGCCAGCTAAGAGAAATCAGAGGAAAAATACCAGACTGGTTTGAGCTGCCAGGAAGATTATTATTAACTCCAATTAATTATTTACAATTGTGATGTACAGGAAAGCATCTCAACATGCACAAAATATCAAACATTGAGGTGGATGGTCTACAACCGCAGAAAACATTGGGTTCCACTTTTATCATCCAAGATCAAGAATCAGACTTTCACGGACACTGTGTCACCCAAACTGTACCGCTGTAGATTAAACAAAAATCACCAGGGCCCGTATTCATGAAAATTCTGAGTGCAAAGGGAAGTAGTGGCATAATTCTAAAAAACCTCTTAGAAATGTGGGAATTTCCCTTTAAAATGAAAGAGAAGATCCCAGTAAAGATAAAAGTTATTTATGAAGATAAGCTCTTAAAGTCAAAAAGTCTTAGTAGTAGTGATGAGGACTTTAAAGAGGCTTCAAAGTTTCTTTATCAGAGGAGAAAATGGCTGAAAGGTGAAGAGGAAGAAGAAATGTATTTTATACAATAATGATAGTGAGTTAATAAGATGCTACAGATTAGATCGTGTAGGGATTATTTTTGTGATGAATCATATTAGAGATAACCTCTCTAACATCTCCGACACAGCTCAGAAATATATATATATACACATAAATATTCTGTCGCTACGGCATTCAGAGATACACCAACATCTCCGAAACGGAGCGGAGGTAGAAATGATAGAGGAATAATAGAGATTAAATAAAAGATTATTATCTATAATAGAGGTAGAAATGATATGAGAGAAATGAGAAATGAAATTTGGCGCTATGACATTTCTGCGCTGTGTCTGAGATGTTTACATTTACATTACATTAATTACATTTATTAATTAACATACAGATGTTAGCAAATGACTAATATGATACATAACAATGTAATCCCTGCACAATATAGCCTCAAATATCTTAACATATAGACTAAATGAAGGCTGATTATAGACCATATTATAAAAGCACTTTTTAATTGGACAAACAATTACAGCCTTCAAAAGATAAGGTCATATCTAGCAATAGGGACAGCCCCGTTCCTCTCTAAAATAAAGGTTTTTGTATTTTCTCCTGAATCACTCTGAAGATATGATTCCTAGTTAAAATTTTTAAGCTAAGTTAGTAGCTCTCTCTGATGATTCTTAGAATCTTTATGAATACAGGCACTGGTCTCTATCCAGTCTTCAGTTACCCAGTTTCAGTGGTCTTTGCCCACAATAGCCTCAGATTCTCTCTGTGCTCTCTCATCAGCAAGGTGTTGCAGCCTGCAGACCCTTGGCACACAGGATGTTTTTTGTTTTTCACACCATTCTGTATAAATTTGTATGTATGAAATTCACAGGAGGTCAGCAGTTTCAAAATATTCACACCAACCCATAAGTCCCCAAACAACCATGTCATGGCTAAATTTACAAAGACCACAATTATTCCGAAATATTGGAGGGAAAAAACTTTTTTGGACCAAAAAAGTCCCAAATATTTTTTTCTGATTACACACCTACATAAATTAGCAGGTGTGCAAGTGTTCCTAATGATATGGATGATGAGAACAATGAGAACACTTTACAACTTTAAAATAAAACTAAAGTTTTACAACTAAATAAAACATTTTCATATATATATTTTTAATTAAAGTAGAGAGCAGAGTATATTAACGTCAGACTTCTTTTTGATGAAATTATTATTATTATTTTTTTGTATTTACACAATTTTGCCACAGGGACATTTGACAAGTTTTCGCAGTCAATCACATATAGATGAAGAGAGCCCGAAATGTAACCATGATCTATGAACTATGACTGTTTGCCAATCACTTCTTTACATTAAATTATCCCTAAAATTAAGGCTATGTTTCATATATATAATATTTCACAATACTGTATACAATGCCTGCATAGCTATAGAGTGTCTAGTGAAATATGAGTATATATAAAATATAATGTGAGATGTACAAATATATCATATCTTTTGATACTTAATCAGTAGTTGATAAAAAGTTCATTTGTGTTCATAAAATACCCAGCAAGTATATCTAAGTATTTTACGTCCATTTCTAAAAAGATCTGGATTGGAAGTATGAAAGATCTTAAAGAAGCCACAGCCTTTGTGTGATACAGTCTCCTCAGTTAAGTGTGCAATTACCTGGAAATCCCGTCCCAGGTCCTGTAGGAGACGTATTTCTTACCTAGTCTCTCCATATTAAACCTCACCAACGGCACAGACGAGGAGATGTTCACGGTGAACATGGTGCCTAACACCAGCTACTCCACACAGCCTGAAAGTACTATAAGTTATACTAAGACTATCTATATCTCTGTCCCTTCTTTCATATGGCACGTGTATCTGTCTGCAAGTCTGCGAAATCTCTGGCTGTATGGGTGTGATGGGAAACAGCTCCACTTTGGCTGTCATACACTGGTATCAACCGTAAAAATTAACTCTTACACACCCACATTCACCCTCATTTTCATGAGCAAAAACCATTTTATATTCATGTACACATCTTTTTGGTAGTCATTCTTTTATTTCAGTGATGGCTCTGTGTATTAAAATTGACTTCTGTAGCATTTAAATGCTCATTATTCATGTTAGCCCTTGACAAGCACACTGTACCTCACATTTCTTAAGTACATTGACTAGCTACCATGAACAAGTCTATCCAAAGATTTGTAACAGTGTAAAGAAGTAATTAGTTTGTTTAGGTTTAGACATAAAATGTATGATTGAGTGAAGAATCAATGAAACCATGGGAACAAGACAGAAATATTAGAAATATTATGAACATCTCAAATACTGTATCTTGAAACCTGCATCCCCTCCCTGTTTCCTTTTCATGTGTTCTAAGAATGTGTCCTAAGGAACAGTTAGGCGCTGATAAGAGAAATATATTTTATCTGTCTCTTCCTCAAACACTGTTTCCATCACTCCTTCTGGTACATTTGCTGTCTGTCTCCCTCTGATAATGTTTGTGGTGCGTTGCCCTCCCCCTGGTCTTCTGGGGCACAGGCTGAAATTCCCTAAACTCACTGCTGTGAGTGAAGCTGTGAGGTTGTTTATTGGGTCACAGTGTCCCAGTGCGCTACCCCTCTCTCTCTCTCTCTCACACACACACACACCCTCATCTCTCTCTCTCTCTCTCTCTCTCTCTCTCTGCTTCTGCTCACAGTAATTGGCTCTGCTTTGGGTGATTAATGGTGGACAGAGCTGACACATCTCCACACAAACAATCTCTCTGGGAAACACATTCTATTTGGCACAATCACAGGTCCATGGCTTTCATGGCTGCTATATACCACTCTTTCTATTCTTTCTCTTCTTTCTTTTAAAGTTTAGAGTTAAAACTCTACCACAGCTCTCTTCCTCAGAGCACATGACTTTATTCTAATTTGACTCTGCAGCAACAGACTGTTCAAGATATTCCAAGCCTTTTGGAGCAGCTAAGAATAAACTAGGTGTGATAAATGATTAACAGTTTAAATTCAGGAGCATGATTAAAGTTGCCAAAAAAAAAAAACACTGTAGTTTAATTGGGGTTACAGTGACTTAGCAGTCCCAAGATGCATAGAGGAGTATAGTTTTTAGATTATGAGCTATAAAGAGGCTGGCCATTTTTACACTCACTGTTGACTCGTCGTTAGTGATTAGCCTACAATGCACTGTATGTGTACAAAGCAAACAGTGACGTCCAACCATCCGTCTTTTCCCACATAAACTTCAGATGAAGTTACCCTCATAACATAAACAACATGGAAAAACAAAAGATACAAAACAGAACATAAGAGTTGGTCCCTGCTTTCTATTTGTGTCTATGACTGGTAATTTATGGCACAATTTCTAAGCACCATGTCTGATCATAGCAATGTAAAGAGTCATTATAATACTTTTATACTTTGATTTGTTTTAGTTAGACTGAATGGCTTCCTATTTCAATTGCTTGTGTGCTGCAAAAGAATGCATTTACTATATTGTCTGTAGTAAAATCACAACAAAAAACAAATCCTTAGACCTTGTGCCATAGACTGTAAGCAGTGTTTTGTGATGAGAAATTGACACACAATTGGTCAACAGGGGTTGGTTCTGAGTTTGAATTTTTTAGAGAGTCAAGCCTTGCTGTTTTCTGTGGAAAGGTGTTATACCTGGCCATTTCATTTGCTTTGTTGCTAAAAGGTCTTTCTGCAGGTATGACACATCCTTTCACGTCTTAATGCCACAATGCATTAACCCCAAAGTAACAACTCATGTCAAATTTAGTGGGAAAGGTGCAAGGAGATGCTTATTCAATATCAAGAAATACATAATGGATTTAAAAACTGCAACATGTTCCTATAAAATGGCTGCCCATCCATCAAGAGATAGGAAGAAATTCTCAACTAAATCTTCTTAATATATGCATCTGGCAGTGGCTGTGGTTCTAAGGTGGATCAGATAGACATGCAAATGTATCACTGACAGGCATGCAGGAAGCACAGATGGCCAAAATGCTGATCTAAGTCCCCAGTATGACTCAGTGATTGTCACTCACTCAAACACATCTCCAGAAGCACACTGGCACCATACAAGCAATAACGACATATTTATATCCATAACTCTACATATTTATCTCCTTGCAACCTGAATAAACATACACACATAACCTAAGAAAGTAGATTTATAATTTATGTACATCATTTATGTGATTGCATCAATAATGCATGAAGTACTGAAACATGTTTAACGCCGAACGTTTATCAGCTGAATATCAGTTAGTGAGAATATTTGCAAATTTTTTCACCATAGACTTGTTTGGTATTATCATACCATATTTTTGCACCCTGATGGCATATATATGTATTTATTTGTCTACATGTGACTTAACTCAAATTAATGTGTTTGAAGTTGTTTGTGTGTCTGTATGTGTGTGTGCATGCCTAGAAGTGAACAGTTTTATATCACTGTGTTAATTTCAACAAACTCTGATCATTCATGTTGGTGTGTGTATATGGGATGGTGGAGGGATCTGGGTGTGTCCTGATATTCTCCCTGAATAACTGAAGGGCAACCTCACTATACAGTATGTGTCTCCTCAATACTCCCTGACAACAGAATAAACGTCTTGCTTTTCAATACAAAAAAAAAAAAAAAAACCCAGGAAAAACAGGGTACAGTTAAATAAGTGGAACAGAAACCAAACCATTATAGTTCCTCAAGGCAACATTAGTATGTGTACCCGAGTGAGGCCTGGACTTTCTGTGAATCTCAGGAACGGTATTTGTGATTCAATTACACGTAAAATTGGCATTGCAAAATTATGTTATATTTGCAGTTTGTTAAGGTAACCTGGCTCAGAGCATCACAATTGTAATAAAGATTAGGGTTTATATTGACTATACAGTGTTAAATGGGCACTGTTAAAATATATCCCTCATTTACTCCACTCTCCATGTGCAGATGGATTCTATTTTTTATTTAATCCTCCCCTGTTTTTAGGTTCTAGAGTTATACCTTTAGCTGTAGTTTCCCTACATGTAGCATGTTTAAAATAATTCAAACATTCGATTAGTCAAATAAAAAAATATATAATAATATTGTAAAACTGAAAAAGAAGTATAGCAGGACAGATGATTACTGAGCACACAATGCTGAGTGACATGGATGATACACAGAATAGTTACAGCAAATCACAGACTGGACATATAGTTGAATGAAGGCTAAAATGTGCTTTCACCTAAATATGTGAAGCCACATTTTTTGAACAGGGCTCTGCAAATTACCCTGTTCCGCAAGCATAAACTCAAACACCCACAATTGGCTAGTGTCACTGTGACTGACAGAGGACATACAGTAATGCCATCCCTCCCACACAGAAAATATGACAAAATTTGTCCTCTTGACTCCCAGCTATGGACAGCTGTGGTATCATCTGGATTTGAACTCTTAATCTCTCAACGATAGGTTAAACACTTCTGTTGCACCTTTCAGGTGCCACTGCATCATTGTTCTTAGTTCTGATAACCTATTCAGGTTTATAGTGTATATATTCACATGACTGCACACCATCCACTCCTTTACGTGACTAAAGTGAAACGGTGGTGCTAAAAGGGTGCAGAAAGGGTGATTGTCAGGTTAGGTTAGCTAGGCTAGGAACGGGTAGACTGAGCAGAGCAAGAAGCATTGAATTAGTACCTGCCAGCCCCCCCTCTGCACAGGTGGGTTGAGGAGGGGCTCATATCGCTGAGAGCTTTTTGGATGACACTGTAAATAGGCTCGGCCCTAGTGAGAGTACAGAAATCACACAGTAAATGGGGCTGGCTCAGACATGGCGGCACAAACAGACAGACAGAGATGTTGGTGTGTTCAGCACATTAAACATGCATAGATACAGAGGCAAGCTTTTGTGCACACACATATGCATCAGTGAAAATGTGTGCATTTCTCATTCAACAGATTAGACTTGAGGGCTTTCATGTGCCTGGACTGAATGGCAGAGGTGGGGGCTGGACTGACTCACATGCTGATCTCATCCAGGAAACTGTGGCAGTTTTTCACCATTGAAGGTTAGATCGTTAAATTTCAATTCCCAAATTCAGCTCTCCTTCACAAGTGTTTTCTGTGCTCCCACAGGCCTGAGGAGGCTTAATTTATCTTTCATGTTACTATTTATACCACGAACACACCACCACACATCGGCATAACATCATAGAGATACAGTATCATAGATGTTCTACTGCCCACATCCATTACTCATATGAAAATAGTCTATTCTCATTTGTTCAGTCCAAGTAAGGTGGATTATATGTAACAAATAGCATCAGTAGGAATTAAACATGTAATTATTACAAATACAGTTAAACTAATAAAAAAAAAAAAAAAAAAGCATAAGTATATTGGCTCAGGAAAAAGTGGTGAAAAAGGATAATGTGCAAAACATTGAAAGTTCCCATCCTGGTGAAACACACTGTAGGTGTATTGTGATTATCTGGCAGTGAGAGTGCTTTTATTTCACTATGACACAGTGAGTAACTTTGTGAAAGCAGTGAAAATGTGAAGAGCTGACCTGGTGAAGTCGTCCTCCCCCAGCATGTGCCGCGGCACTGGCGAATATCGTGAGGGGGTGACCTGAGGAGGCTGGTACACAGGCTTGGGCTCCATAGCTCCCATGTATGCCATGCTAGAGTTGTGGCTGACGTGGTTATCCACCATGGTGGGGAAGGCTGGGGGGAGGGCGAGACCAGTAGAGGGAAAAAGAGAGATGATTAGTCCTGAAGTGGTTAAAGCTGCATGTATGCGTTTGCAAAAGCACGAGTGTTTGTGATAGAAAGGCAGAATGAGAGCTTGAGCATGTGAACATGTGCGTGTGTGTGAGCCCAGTTGGTGCTTGGCAGAATCTTTAGGTGTGACTTTACACAGATTTGTGTGCGCCTCCTCGCTCAGCAGGAGAGAGAGAGTGGAGGAGGGCTGTGTGTGGAGCACTGTGGCATGTGGGAGTCTGGAATAAGAGCAGACACGGTACACCCACTGCTACACCTCTGCACTGTTATAAAACTACACAGCAGTAGGCTAAATCTTAACGTCTCTTGTAAAGACATGGATAGTCGATGGGAAGTATGTTGAGTAAGTAGTATAACACTTATTGCTTCAATTTATTTACTTTATTACTTACTTATCGATTATCCTTTAACTATTCTTGCATTCTACATGATGCATTCCATCCTGAAGCTTAAGATAAATAACATATACTTTTTTATGTGGTTGTGGTCTTCAGTGTAGACTGGCAGAAGGAGGTACGTACTGCTAGAGTAATCCGGAGGTGCGTACATATCGTTGAGGTGCACAGGCCCTGGCTTAGCCACTTTCAAATAGACCATGTCTGAAGTGTTCTTCAGTGCAGCAACAGCCTCTTCATGACGCACATCCTGCAGGATGATGTTATTCACCTTCACACACAAACACACACACACACATTTTGGTTTTACTATCTTTGTGAGATACTTCCATTGACTTTACAATATTAACATAAATACATAATGTAGGTCAAATTAAACTCAGTACCCAAAGACCATCTTTGGTTAATATAAATTTTTCAAACATAGGATGCATGCTTAAACAAATCATGGGTTATACCTCAAAATCCTAATATTTATGTTGTGTATGTCATTTATGTCTTTTGTTATCCAAACATATTGTCCTGAAAAGGGACTAAAAACCACACACACCCACAAACACATACAGACCATAAAAATCAGTGTATGATGTTTGTCCCCAGGGAGTGGGACATTGCATTTGAAGCAATGGGAAGGAAATGATAGTGGAGAGGATGCCAGGTGGCCCCTTGCATTTGGACTAGCTTCCCTACAATAGGAAGTAGATGAGACACAGGAGCCAGGAAACAAGAAACATGTTTCCTTGCTGTATTGAGCTCTTGATGGAAATTGTCCACACAGTAAAACACCACAAAGCCATAGATGAATGCCTTGTTGTCAGATGAAGTACATTATTTACATTAATTAATATGAACTTGTCAAAGGCTTTGTTCTTTGGTGAAACTCATCCACCAGACTAGAGGCTTTGTTTATATCTGCAATCATCTTTGTCTGGAGTTCAGATGTCATTTCAGTGGGATGTAAACACATGCACCTAGCTATGTGAAGGAAAAGATAAGGCTGGTACAAATATATGTGTCTGCACAAATGTATGTAGGTATTGAATAAAACCATTTGTCAAAAGTAAAAGTAGTGTAGTCATGGTGGCTTACAGCCAGCAGACGATCGCCTGTCTGCAGCCTTCCATCTTTCTGTGCAGCTCCGCCTTCGATGATCTTTGTGATGTAGATGCTGTTGTCTCCAGGGATGTGCTGATTGCCAATACCTCCAGCAATGCTGAACCCCAGACCTACATGCAATGTAAAATTAACTATTGGATTTTTAATCAGAGATATCAAACAATTAACCGGCTAGAGACAGTACTGAGAAATTCTAATGCCAGGACTACATAAAAAGTTTTGAAAATACTGTGAGTGTGGATTTATGTGTGAGAGAATCTGATTTGCATTTTGCTCTGACCTTTAGGTCCCTTGAGCAGATTGACCTCCAGGATGGATTCAGGTGGAGACTGTCTCCTGCGCACCAGCAGTCGGACCACAGGGCCGGCCTCCTTTAGAGCCTCCACGGCCCGGCTGTGCACCACCTCTGACACATCCACCTCATTTACACGCAATACACAATCATTCACACTAACACACACATACACACCATGTTAGTCAGTGTTACATGACAAACATAAATTCCACTATACACCTAATCTAGTTTCAAAACTACCACCTTTACATACCTTCCATAAAAAAATGTTGTTTAAAAATGTTCCATAGCAAGCATAAGACATATAATGTATGAAATAAAGATAAATGCAACTGCATCTGTAACAGCAAGAGGCAAATATGACCATGGTCCAAAATTGCCAGTTTACTTAAAGTATATATAAAGTGACTGTGGTTTAAAGGTGATGTTTACGGGCTTGGTATTTTCTACATCAATCCCACAACATTGCAAAATTAAAACAATGCATCACTGGCTTTACAGACCTTACATTTATGACCGGCTGTTCTTATTCTTTATTTTCTTTTTAATACTGTTTTTCTTTTCACTATTACTATGTGTGTAAGACAAGCTTTTGACCCACATTCTATGCTGCCCACCTGGGCATTGTGACTACTTTGAAAAATGATCACATTTAGTAAATAGGATACTGGGGTTGAGAAAGCTCTACAAAAAAAAACACAAGTGCATAATGAAAATTAGGGCAGTGGTTCTAAGGCAGTGGTTTACTAGGACAGCATTTCTTTTATGCAGTGTTGACAGATGAGAGTGTGCAGACTCACCCTAGTCTTCCATCCATGGCTGCTGCACCTCCAGGGATGATCTTAGTGATAAAGATTCCTGGATCATCAGGAATATGTGGATTATCAATCCCTCCAGCAATACTGAAGCCAAGCCCAGAGTTTCCCTATACAGTACAGAAGAAAGATTAAGTCTTTAAAACTAGCATTGTGTTATCAATTCCTTGGGGAATTGAATGGGCTCTAGTTCATATAAAAGCTCCTTTCTCCTTCAAAGAGAAGCATCTCACGAGACATTTTTAAAAATCTTTATTTAATAAATGATGTATAGATGGCTAGAAGCACAAGTGATGCAAGTGTTGTGGCTTAAAACCAGATGGTCTATCAGACATGTTTGCAAGTCAGGCCCCAAAGAAGACAGCAGAGAAAAGATCCACTTTATTATTTTCTATAATTAATGAGGAACAGTTAGGGAGGCTGGCTCTCAAGCCAGAGCAGACACACGGAGACCAACTGTCAGTTGTTACACACCCACAGACCTTTTATTGTGTGATCCTAAATAGTTTATTTAGGCCTTAGCACAGAGAAATTCCACTTAGTGGAGTCGCAGCCCTGCAATTATCTTGAAAGCCAAAAGATACTTCTAGACCTGTAGGAGACTCACAATGCTCTGGCATGCACAAAAACTCCTGCAACAGCTACTGCTGTTTTAAGGTGCTATATACTCTCCGATTACTAACTTTTACTAACTTTATTGCTTTATAAAATTTACAAATTCAGAAAAAGCCTCAGCCCTTGAAAGGCTATTTATATGTTCATATGTTTAGTGCTCACTTAAAACTTCTTCCTTGGGACTATCTTGTCATATTTAATGAGTGCAGCCTGAGAGGATGAATAAATTATAAATGGAGAAGAAATGCAATTGTTCATTTTATAGAGAAGCCATTTTACAGTTGTGCCTCCTGTTCAGTTCATGGGCTCGTTATTTATTGCCATCTAGTGGTGAGATGTTCACAGGCGACTTAGAGACCATGAAACTTAAATGAGCAAAATGTAATAATCTATTAGGGGTAACAGAATGTAACTGTATATTCACCCTTTCCAAAATGATTTCTTCATATTTATACATGCCATCACTCCCATTCACCTGTAATAAACAAAAGAACAATCAATTAATGTACTGGCTCTCATAATTTTATCCATTAATATTTTACCGCATAAAATTATTGTTTATACAATAAAACATTTATTAAACATAATGTTCAGTAATTTACAATAAAACAGTAAACACATTACATTCAATGAACTGAAGACAAGAGATGAAAGGAATAATATGATTCTAATTCTAATATGCAAAGACATTTTGGTTCAGAATTTTGTGCATTTGACTATGAAACTCTAATCGAAACTGTATGGCAACTCAAATCATCTACCTGAAATTTTAAGTCTTTGGACAAGCAAATTGTTTTCTTAACTGTACTGCATACAGAGTACAAACAGTCAGTGTTTCACTCATGTCTGGCACTCTTATAGTTCCTTCCCTTGCAAAGAACACCATGTTATATAATTACAAACCTGTTTCAAAGTTATCTCGACTGTGGAAATCAATCAACTGACTAGCTTCCCAGCCTTTAAAAGCACCTTCTGAGGCAGGATTCCAGTCCAAACAGATGCCAAATATGGATTTTAGGAGACCATTTATGTTGCTACTACTTGACCCTCAACAAAGACTTTGACACCATCAGTCATAAAATACAAGCAAGAGCAAATACCAATCAAACAGATGCAGTTTGATTGGTATTGCAGATGCAGATGCACTCTGTAGTGTTCCAAAGTGTTTAGATCTTAAAACAATTTTATTCAATTTACATATTTATTCATCACCAAATTTTAACGGGTTTATGGAATATCTTGCCACAGTTTTGCAGATGATATTCAGATTTATTAAGATTTAGCTCTTTTACAAAACAACTATAGCTGCATTGACCAGATGTCAGTGTATTACCAGTAAACATAAATCTTAGTTTTATCTGTCATAACAAATCAATTACTGACATTTTATAATCATATAACATAGCAAAATGAATAGAAATCTAAAATAATAGCCTTAGTTCTAGCAGTTTTAATTATAAACTGTAACTATTACGGTTACTATTACTACTATTACTATAACGGTTATCTGATTCAAAGAGATGACGATGACTCTCGGTATATTACAGAATGAAATTTGAAATAATATTATTTCAGTATAATTGAGTAAATGGATTTGGAGCAATACATGTCTGGTATGCTCAAGCAATATAAGCCTGGCATGACTCTCCTGTCAAGAGGAACTTATCAGTTATTGGTGAAGATGAAGATTAGTTTTTATGCTGCAAATTTCATCGAACTAAGGAAGTGCCTTGATTTTAGACTTGCTAACATCAAGACTGAAACCTATTTAGTCAAGCTTTGGGTTTTAAGGCATTATTAGTATCTTACAGAGACATTATTTTACTGTACTTTAAAGGTTTTTTTATTAAGTAATTTGCATTTATTTGGTATATCCTATTGATTGTACTTGATGTTAGCTTTCTTAAACACCTATTCGTTACAAAAAAAGAAATTACAGAGGAGACTATTTCCACATGACAGGAAGAAACTACTGGTTGTGTACTCAGAGAAACAGCAGATACTTACATAAGGACCTGCATCCAGTGAGTCTGCATTGACAATGATGGGAGGAGGGTTTGCCTGCAAAATAAAGAGATACACATTACCTCAGTGTATGAGGCTGGCTTCTCACACATACACCCTCTCTCTCTCTCGTGCATACACACAGACACACACAGACACACACACACAGACAGACACACACAGACAGACACACACAGACACAGACACAGACACACACACACAGACACACACAGACACCCACATACACACACAGACACGCACATAGACACACACGCACGCACGCACGCACACACTGTTGGAGCAAGGAGAAAATAAATCCACCCCATGGAAACAGCCAGTGTGCCTCCATGAAACATGGTACATTATCACCAAGGTGTGATGCCGTAGGGAGACGAGTGGAATCAGGACTGGAGGTGTTAGGACTAAATTGGCCAGTAGTTTCTTGTCACCAAACTACACCTATAGCAAAAAGAATCTGCTACTATATGTTTGAATTCCCTTCTGGACCGCACATGATTCCATTCTTCTTTAATAAAGTGCTACTAAGAGGTGTTATTATGTGCAAGAGAGAGATGCATGCAATAATATGCTTCAAATTAAGTATGTGACAGACTAACATTCATGATGACATGAATGAGGTATCCAGAGTTAATGAATAGACACAAAGCATCCCGAGGGCTTTCGGGGCTTCACGAAAGTAGTCCTGTTCTTTTCTTTTTTTCCATCATTGATCTTAGTGATACAATAAGATCTGCTAAGTGATCAGCTTCAGTGCATCTTAGTGTTTTTTCTTGTAATTTAAAGCAAGTTACCACAATGAAGAAAACTACCAAGCTAGATTTCAAGAAGGACCAAGAAGCAAAAAGATATAAAGATGACAGAAAGAGTTATTGCTGATCTAACCAAAAACTGCTAGGTGTTTGAACATAATTCTACATTAATCTTTTGCTTATCCTCCCTGGAATTCATAAACCACAATTTTAAACAACTAAATTAGGAACATTTAAAAATTGAGTGCAACAGCAATAGGTGGGATACAGAAATACCTTATATACGCCATAGACATTTCACCCTTAACGTTCTCTTTCTTTGTAACTGCAGTTTCGGTTTTACAGTATCACAATAGCTTCTTCACTTTATGTGCAAAGAAATACAAGAGCCAGTTTTATATTCCATCTCCTATTTCCTGACAGGTACACCGGGACAGACACTCGCATTCCACACTGTCTGTTCTTCCTAAGATGACACGTTAAATGTACAACAACAGCACAGCCTTGCTGATAACCTGAAAACCTGGTCGACCGTCCAAACCAAACAAACACTCCTTATTTACTACACTGCTAAATGTAACAGACAAAATCTCCAGTGCTTCGTATATGAGCTTCATTATTTTCATCTGTTCTGAAGTCACTGATTAATCTTTTTTACAAAGACAGTCAGATCGTTTCTTTGCAAATAAGGATCATGTTATGTCCAAAGGCAGTTGAATTACAATGTGGTATTTTCCAGTGGAATATTTCTGAAATACTATAGGAGATACGATATATTCCTGAAATTCATAGGCTTAGACATAAGCGAACTAATTATAGCACTGAACCTAACACTTTGTTTTTGCACTTTATAAATAACCATTTTAAAATTAGATGTATTGTTTCGTATTTCTGTTTACATTTTTTACATTTTATTTTTTAATTCTAACCATTCAACAAAAAACATGTTCTGAGAGGTTTAAGCAAAGAGATACAAATCCTCACTTGATATGGACAAGAGCCACAATGTCATCCATTCAACATACAAGACATAAGCTATAGGAATGTATAAGTTGATAAAATGTTTTCTTATGTCAATTTATATACATTAGGTATGAAATTACCCAACACACCAGACATTATTTCATGCCTGTAAAAGCCGGCAAAATAGCCAGCAATGTAGTTTATAATTCTGCATCTTTATCGCACTACAGTAATCTCAGCGTAGGCTGTATCTGTCTCTGGAGAAGGTGAATGAGCAGTCTACAGCATTACTAGATCACCACAGCAATATGTGACCCAGAGAGGCCATGACCTGGAGTGAAGCTTACATGATCAAAACAATGAAGCACATTACCAACACTAAATCACGTACCTAGAAAAAGACAACAAGTAAAATACTGGAAGATGTCCAGATGTGGCAGAAGGGTAGAGAAGGACCATGGGTGGAATTAACCAAATCTGGATAAGATTATCATAAATCCCTTAATTTCCCTTTAATTCAAAAACTAATGATAAGAGGCTGTTCTCCAGCCAGCTGTCACTGTTCACGGCTCTCCAGCTGCAGTAAAGGAATCAGGGCCAGACACACAAAATGCTGGTTGGATATTGGATTTATTGCAGCTGCTGCTTATTTAGAAAATGAATTAATACTAGCGCCCATCCCTGACAGCCTTTCCCAGTTGGACTTGGTTACAGACCCCTGGGATTACAATGTGAGCTCTCAATGAACCTTTGTGAGCGGTGGGACGTGCCATAGCCAAATTGTTAAATAATCAATGTGTTCCCATGGCAACAGCTACCCAGGCTACAGAGTAGAAATGGATAGGATCCTCCCCCCAGTCTGTCTCTCGCAGTGCACACTGCTGCTAATGGTGAAATTGGTGAAGGCTTGCTCTGGGTATAACTGTTTAGAAGACCGTCCACCATGTCCAGCAATGTATCACATTCACCCAATGTTGCCCTTAAACCTCTGCACAGTAGCCAGATGAGAACGACTACTATCCATTGGACAGCATCTGCAATTGATGCCATTTCCCAACACTCCATGCGTAAAAGCATGCTTGGCTTTTTTTATTCTAAAAATAGTGAATAAAGATTTAGGCTTTGTGCATGAAAATGAAAATATGAAAATAGCTAATGCAAGTGTTATCGGCCAACATGTTTTCTAATACAAAAACTTTCTTTTGTCAGTGGACTCGAATACCTTTTTTTACTGGGCCACATTACACTCAGCCTAGTGTCAAGTGGACCAGACCAAAACAAAACCAGTTTAGTGGATCAATAACACATCAACTCTTAAATGTTATAAATTATTAACGCATTAATATAACTGAAAAGAACATTAAGATCATACAGTCAGGTCCAGAAATATTTGCACATTTTTAGTTGTCTATGACAGAATACTTGAGTATTAAATAGAATAAAGTGCAGACAAACCCCAGAAAATAATAGTTTGCAAACTGATATGTAGTCAATGAATGCCTAAAGTCTAGAGCCATATACATCATCAGTTGCTTGGTGTCTTCCCTAGTGATGCTCCACCAGGCGTTCACTGCAGCTCTATTTAGTTCCTACTTTATCCACCTGAATGTATATCACCTAGAATACTGATGAATAGATTGCTATTCATTGCCATGAAAACACTTTTTCTAAACGATAGTTCCCTCTTTAAATTTTCCACATTTTGTTGTGTTACAACATGGAGCTAAAAATGGACGTAATCAGGGTTTTATGTCATGCAGTAACATTTACCCCTGCTGGAAAGAGGCATTAAATATAGTAACGTATAACATGATAAAATGATTTCTTATAAACTGCAAACAGATTTTCATCTGAAGCTCACTCTATTTGCTTTAAAATGGCCGTTGCCACACTGAAATAGTTGATAATAATCTGAAATATTTTCCATTGTCATATTCAAGGGATAAACTGCATTTAAATGCACTGGAAGAAAAAGAGACATGGCTTGCATATTAGCATCTTTTAATTAGTAGCCAAACTCATGGCCCTAAACTTATCGCTCTATTTTGCCCCCTAGTGGAACAATTATTTGCCTCCTAGTGGAAATATTTTTTCAAATAATTTAATTGTATTACAATCCATTTAAAACTTAAAACACAATTAATTTATTTGTTGAGAAGGATTACAACCTTAAAGACCGGTCCCATGTTTAAAACCCCTGGTATAGATATTAATATATGACTATCAAATCCAGATTCATCTGAGACACTGTAAACACTCAGAAGCCAAAACCTCAATGCAATATATTTCCAAACAATCTTATTTGCAGTCTCCACATACTTTGTTTTTGTTTTTTCACAGGACTTTTATACTCTCCTGGTTATATGCAGAGAAATCTATGTAGTTTGCATGCTTCTTGAGCTTTAGCCCATTGTAGAGACAGAGAGAGAGAGAGAGAGAGAGAGAGAGAGAGAGAGAGAGAGAGAGAGAGAGAGAGTGTCTTCACTGATATTTCATATAAACCACACTGCAATCCAATCAATAGAGACCCAATTACAATGCAACCCATTGTCCCATTCATGCTGAGGCATGGTTGTTGAGAAGGGGAGAAGGAGAGAGAGAGAGAGAGAGAGAGAGAGAGAGAGAGAGAGAGAGAGAGAGAGAGAGAGAGAGAGAGAGAGAGAGACAGAGAGAGAGAGATGCTAAAAGGATAATAAAAGAATTTTTCCCTACAAGGAAAAGTCACCATTTATATATGACAATGTAGTATCCACAGGTTTTAAACTACATAATGGCATAATTCATAAATGTTTTCCCACAAAAACCTTAAATAAAGACTAAATTGAAGAATCTTTATGCTATGCATTTCAAAGTAACCATTTTCAACCAGTTTCATATTAGGATGATGTCATTAGCAGCATTTTCCATTTATTATATCATTTTGAAGAAGTATACGCTGTAAACAGTTCGAAAATGAGCTTCTGAGAGGTCACTGGTTTGACCTTGAGCTCAACACACAGCGCATGTAGGAATGAACAAGAAACTATGAATTAGCAAAGAAACCAAGAAAGCATTAAAGCCAAAGCAACACACAACGTGTGGATATCAATTGAGATTTTATGCTCATAGTCAGGCTATCTGAAAAATATTACGCCTATTTAAAGAAAGTGATGTTCTTCTGTACAAACAGTACGTTTTTGATCTCATACAATCTTTGTCACAAGCAGCCTGGCTGAGGTTGATATGAAGCACGTCGACACTGTCTGAGTTAATAATCTACCCCACCATGTCTGATCACACTGCTTCCATGCTATTTTAGCCACTGCAGCAGCAGCACTGTAATCATCTCCATCTTTACAATAAGGATGCATGCTCGATTTCTACTGAAATAAAACACCACGCTACTTTCCTTGTCTGTGCCACCACACAAAGCAGAACCTGAAATGCTTTGTGTGATGTTCCGTGACATACAGTGACATTTGATAAATTATTGGAGGATTTGTTTACTTCGCCCGTATCTTCTATTTGTGAATTTTAGAGTAAATTGTTTTCATAGACACTAACCATGGTTAGTGCTGCCAAAGTTAGACAATATATTAATGCCTGTGTCAATTAGGCTGAAATGATAAGGATTTGAGACCATTGTGTGCTGCTTCGCATTTGGCTGGTATCCTTGGTTGCAAGGATAAGAGTAGTGTTTGCTGCACTGTGCTGGTTGTGTTGATAAATGAATATAACCAAGAATAAAGGATCTCATATTTTCTACTGATGGCAACACATTAAGGCAAGTAAAAACACTGACAGTGAATGATACTATACAATACAAATACAGGTATGCATCCTGTAGGTGAAGGATTTATAAAAATACTAACAGGATGTTTAAGTTATCAATATTTTCTCTTCCTTATTCAGTGGCACTAAAGTACACACTGGTTCAGTTATCCCTTATGTCATGATGAACAGCTGCAACTGAGCTTCTTTTCTAGTCATTTTATGGGAAATATATAATCAGTATAGGTGTATATTATTTTCCAATCACTCTCATGTTCTGACAAATATTATTACTGAATTAGTTAAATGTTTGCTGGCAAACAAACACAGACTGAACTCCAAGGCTCAAACTTTATGCTCTTTAAAAGGCCTTCCTGAAAATGGCTCTGACCCCCAGAAGGCAGTGTGGGGACTGACAGAAAGACATTTGGCAGGCGAGCACACAGAAGCAGCTTGCAGGTCATCAAAACACAGAGGGCTTCTATGGGATCTGCTATTAAAACAAATAAGCACAGATGATAGGGGCATGTCTTGCTCTTAGCATGGAAGAAAGACCCAATCCTCTCTTCCATCCTCACTGATATGCCTGAGGGACTAGCTCTCCATCCTTCCACTCCAACACACCCACACAGCTCCATTCACTCAGTGTGCTTGTGTTGAGTTTGGCTGACAAATTTGTGTAGGTGTGGAAAGTGATGAAGATTTACAGTAAGTAGGACAACGACAGTAAAAAAGTGCAGAAAACAAGAGCTGTGACACTGCTTTTCTCTACATAATTATGAATATAAATTTTTGTACACATGCTTTTATATGTCGGTATATTTTTCTGCCAAACAGTCCTAAAATGCTTTTGTTTTAAATCTGCGTCATATCAGATATTGCCAAAACAATCTACCTCCCACAGAAGGTCCAGATTTGCTGTCTCTTTTGCACACCTTCATATTGAAAGTAGAGCCTCGGAGCACAAGCCTACAGCATGTATATCCACTGAGATACAAGCGTGCATTACTGAGACACACACAAGTATCACACCCACCAATCTGAGATCACACAGATTGACAATTTTCACACGATCACCGTCAAAGAGGAAGAGCTGTGATAATTCAATGCACCAAGAACAAAGACAATAATTTATTTCATAGTGCGTTGTGTTTCTTTTTGGAATCCAGCTGGCAATGAAAAAAAAATGGCTTACATAACACCATGCAAAACTTTAAATACCATTTTGATTTAATTTTAAATCTCTCAATAGAAATTAATATATATAAATACAGGTTACATGTTCATGTTGGTAGGTGTACTATTAAAGTGGACAGTAAGTGTATATTCCTTATGAATACTGCTAATAAAATGTCTTGGCTTAAAGTCTAGTTCGTTTTACTAATAAAACAAGCCTAATATACTTTCTTATATTGTCATGCTGACGTTTTGCTGGACCAGTTAATCCTTATTTGTGTAAGGATTTGTTGAGCATACAAATATAATTGGATTTTAGGGCATTACCAATGTATTTATCAATGGAAAATAAATCAATAATACAATTTTTTTGCAGTTTTTTTTATAATACACATAATTTGCAGTAAATTCTAATGAAACCAAAAGTGTACTGACAAACTGTTTAGCATGCTAGTATCCTATTTGATACATGGACCCAAGTATTATTGCTTGCTGATGCTCACTCAGCATGAAAGAAATGTTACGAGAATAAAAAGTTTATTGTGCACATCAGCGTGACTGGCACGGTTACTGAGTACAGATGACAGAGCAAAATCTCTCATGTAATCTCACAATCTGCTGTGTATGCTCACATCTCACATCTATCTACACTGTGGAGGTTTTGCTAGAGGGCTAAAAAAACAGTGAAGAGAGCAAAAGGAACACATCTGGCCACTTCCAGTGTCGGTATTTTATTACCAGATACATTCACGTTTACAGCAACCCAATCTGTGTTCTCTGTGAACTTTGGTATGTAATCTGTGTATGCTGATATCTTTGTCAAACACGAATAGTGTTAACATACTAGCTAAAATACAACTAAAAGCAGGTGCCTTCAATGACTCCGTCTCACCTGATACAACAACGATTAAAATACAAAAATATGCAGAAACTCACCACGACAGCACCATTGTTAGTCAAATTAGTCCTCTAAATCTACAACAGCGCACATTCTTAGTGATACAAAGCATCATAGTACGCATGACCAGTACAAGAGTGAAAATATTCCATTACATACATTTATAGGTACACTTTCATACTTTAAATTATTATTTGCATATTCTAAATGTATTTCAATACTTCAAGCAAATTTATTCAAATTACTGTACCTGTAATGTGAACAATAGTTTTATATTAATGCACTGATTCGATGTTAGCGTTGCTATAGTAACCGCTATACACAGGGATGGCACAGGAGACTGGTCCACGTAATCAAAGACTAATAATAATAGAATTTAAAATGGAGTTGTTTAACAAAGACAAATGTATAATCATATAAAGGATGGCTTTTTGTAAATAGCCATATATTTAACATTTAATATGGAAAGAGTTTACGTCTTCAGGAAAGAGGCGCAAGAGGCCTGTGCGTGTTTTTAAGAAAGAAATGAAGAAAGATCGAAAGGAAAATGTAGATCCTGTGGTAACTTTTCTTGCAGATCTTCCACAGCATTAAAACTCAACTAGAAAACAAGGTGAGACTGTGCAGCACTGCAGTATACAGTATGAAGGCATAACTAGATTATAGGAATACACTGCACAATACAGCAGGAACATTGCATTTTGAGTGAGCGAGCGAGTTACAAACTAGGTTCATGAATTACCGACACTGAACATCAGCTTCAAATGATATAATTTCAATGTATTGCTGCGCTTTTATACAGGATTGTCAGGCCAACACACAAAATCTCAGATACATCATATTTTACAGAATTTTTGACTCCATCATCATGGGAGATTGTTCTTAAGTTTCAACAACAACAAAAAAACCTTGGATGGTGGCTTTAATTACTCATCCTTACTAAGACATCTATGACTAGTCCTGCTTTAGACCCCATTTAGAGTATTACATCTTGGTTTTTAATTTAATAAATCACCCAAGGTAATTACATAAATGACTCTTGCACAATCCATATTCCCTGAGGACAATTTGAGAGGGGATTATTTTAAATTGTCTTTGGCCCTATGAAGTAATCACATAGAAGCGAGTCGCAGTTTAGAAAATGTCAAACAATTACGATAAACAGATTACAAATTGGTAAAAGCAACACTACCTATTTTATCTTAGAAATCTTAAAATGAATGTAGATTTTATCTCCTATATACACTGTAAAAACTTTTAATTCCAGGTGCTTCTCATAAGTTCAGCAAAATCATAACAGTATAATGAGTAAATATAAGTAACCTTTGGTTGCATCATTTTCTCTGACCCAAAGCATCACCCAACCCACTGACTGTGTCCTCAACAGCATTTGGATTCAACTTATTACATAATTAGAATTTTAATGGCAAATATTAATCCACAAAGGACCTGTACTGGATTTTACAATCTGGATACAACAATCTGTTCACTGTACACTGATGCAGACTACCAACCCAATATATTTTAGTCATACTGTTCATAAAATGAGTTAACACGTGATTATCTGTTGATAAACATCATGTCTGTGTGTATAAATAGTCCATATACTGTACACTATAAGCTTATTTATATGCTTGTGGACAAACTAGAATGCAGTCTTGCAGTCTCTTCCTATTAGGCAGAGAGAGGCTAATATGGAGCTCAATTCAGACTGCACCATGGCAACAACAGCAGTGTCTGGCAAAACTCCCCTCCTACCCAGCACCAAAGTGGATGCAGTATTAATGTGGGACTGTGTGTTTGTGTTTGCAATATGTGATATAGGTTTACATGATTAGGATGTGTGATGTACTTCTCATAACACCCAGCACAAATAAGTACACACTTGTTAAAAAAAAGCTTAATAGGCAACCACAAACTCTTGTGTCCTTCATGCTGTAACAACATCTTAATGGTGTCTATGTTTTTTCCTGCTTTCCTGCAATGTCACAAAGTCACGAAGTCATGATGACTAATATCAGATAAACTACTTTTTTCTCCAATTGCAGGCTCAAACAGAAAGACAGAGCTACTGTAGGCTTTTTAAGAATCTACATATTTCACAGGTATGTCATGAGCTTCAAAATATTATATGCATTTTATAGAAGAATCCCCCTTAACATTAAAACCACTGACAGGTAAAATAAATAACACTGATTATCTCATTATAGTGGCACCTGTCGACGAATAAACTGAGAGCTCTTCTGTTGATTGGGCCAAACTGTGATGACTAGAAGTCTGAGTCACCATCTCCAGATCAGCAGGTCTTGTGGGGTGTTTCCGTAATGCAGTGGTTAGTACCTTGCAAATGAGGTACAGGGAAGGACAACCAGTGAACTGGCGATAGGGTCAAGGGTGCCGAGGCTCACTGATGATTCAGTCCGGCATAATAGTGATAGGTCTTATCACTTATGAGGTCTTATGAGAAGAAGGCAAGCCACCGAAGGCAGCATGATGCTCTGAGCAATATTCTGCTGGGAAACTTCAATCCTGGCATTCATGTGAATGTTACTTTGACAAATAAGACCACACTGCAAAAATATTTAAGGAATGGTTGAGATACATGAGAAATAGTTCACGCATTGAATAAAACTTTCCCAGGCTTCAAAGAAACAGTTTTGATCCACGGATGCCCAACCTCACAACTTTCAGAACTTTATGGACCTGCAACTACTGTCTTGGTGACAAATACCACAGCACATAATATAAACTATCCCTATATCCCCCAATTAATATTTATCCCCACTGCAATAAAACCAATGAAAGGTAGTTCTGGTGCCATCAGAAAAGACCTATTTAGAATACAGTAGCCCATATAGTAAGTTTGTGAAACTAATATTGCATATACTGTAGATGTTACATATTTATATAAGAATAAATGTTTGCCTCTGTATTTGTGCATGAACACACACACACAGAGAATTACAAAAGAAAACAAAAATGTTCTGCATATATATATATATATATATATATATATATATATATATATATATATATATATATAAAAAACTGAGAAATGCCACACTGAACCTCCATGTGTGTAAAATGTAAAGTCTACCTTCTGTAAATGTGGATGCGAAAAAAGGAGTATTCTAGCCCCACAGTCTCTCACTCGGCTTTGCAGTAGTATGAACAAAATTTCAAGTCTAAAATTATTACCAGTTCAGCAAAGCATAAAGGCTGGTAAATGCACCCACAGACACCCACAAAGCAAAGAGGAGTTAAGCAAAGAGGAGGAAAGCTTTAAGGACCCACTGTAGTGTTATTGATCGCAATGGAGGCAGATTCCATGAACAAGTATAGGAGCCATGATACAGTAGTTTTATATAAGCTCTGCAACTGTGTGGGGTGTAAACAGTATCCAAAACCAGAGCACATTGCTGATCTAAACCTTGTGCAATGTTTCACTGTGATGACAACCTTTAAACTGGTGTGTGGAGGAGGGTGAATCTCATAGCACAAAAGGAGTAATTGTGCCAAAAATGGGCTTGCATACACACCTGTTTTTCCTGTCACTATAGACAAAGCTTTAAGAGCTGAATCATAACCAGCATGGTTGCACTTCCAGGCCCATACACCAGAGGTCTCAG
The DNA here is from genome assembly GCF_030014155.1 of Tachysurus vachellii. Taxonomy (NCBI): domain Eukaryota; kingdom Metazoa; phylum Chordata; class Actinopteri; order Siluriformes; family Bagridae; genus Tachysurus; species Tachysurus vachellii. Next base: position 13,354,092 of record NC_083472.1, read on the forward strand.
TTCAGTGCACTAACCTGTTGTCATGGCAACTAATTCTCATGTGGTGGGCAGTACTGTATAGCCTATATAAACGTCTACTCAACTAAGCATTTAGTAATGTGATCAATAAATTTAGTCAGCCATGAGTAGATTTTAACGTTACCTGGTCAGCATTTTCCTAACAAACACAACTCAGGCTGATGGTTTTGGGTCACTTAATTTTTTATGCGTATGTCACAATTAAGACAAAATCATGCCACGTCTGGTGACCACAATCTCTCTCCTTCACGTGATCAAGGGTGTCCACTTTCATCAAAGAAACAGTCTCATTTTTCCTAGTCATTTCCTCAGGAGCAGACATGTTAGCCCTTCTCAATGTGGATGAAAGCCAATATCTAACAGTGGAAATGAATATTGCAGTGCGCACCTTGTCCTCCAGTTCCATAGTGCATTTGCTGTGATTTACTGTTCTCGTTTCCTCCTCCACTGCTTTATGAGCTCTGAACATTGTGCTTTAATAGAAGGTTAGTGCTCATTGCCTAAATTCTGTGCATATTCTGTACATATAGCATTGATTGATCATGTGTGACATTCTATCAGAGCAATTTACAGTTAGGTAGGCTAACATAATTACCAATAATAAGATGTGAGATGAGGTAGATAGCTAAGTTTAATCAGAACAATTATCTATAGTTTTTCTAAACATTATCTCTTCCAAATAGTGGTGTATAATCCACCCTCAAGTAGAAAGATTTTGTAAATACAATACCATATTATTGTCTGTATTTTATATATTATATTTATGAATGATTTCATATTAAGATACAGGAAGATATAGGACAGTTAGCACTGCCACAGGACCAGGGGAGTCTAAGCTTGCAGCGGTTGCCTTAGCAATGCTGTCCAGGCTCAGTCAAACTCATATGTGCCCTCTGAATTGTTCAGTTAATTTTCCTAATCTTGCCCTGGAAAATCTTTTAAGTTGTGCAAAGGCGCTCCTGTTTATGAAAATCTTTGACAGGATGGTAAAATCTGATTAGTCTTTTGTGTCTTTCTGCTAAGTACTAATTAAATAATCTACAATTCAACATGTTTTTTAAATTTTGATCTTACAAATCAGTTTACAACATTGGAAACAAAAAAAGTTGCTATGAAGACAAAAATTCCACTAATTAAGTGTCCTGCACTTGAATATGTTAAGATGAATATCTTAACAGTTTTGCCAGATCTGAGAAGTTTTCAGAATTAAGGAAACGCTTAATCGTTACCGTATAACTCAATTAAACCTCAGGGATATCAATCTGTTCATTTCGAAAGCTTTTGTTTGTAAATTAGTTTTACATGGTTTGGTTCAAATAAAAATGACAACAGGTGCACTGGAGAGTGAACAGCAAGACAACCCCAAAAAGGGAATGGTTTTGTAGTTGGTGGCCACAGACAATTACTCTCTCCTTATCCTTCCTCACCAATTTGTCTCTAGTTTTGTCACTATTTGTAGCATGAGGCAGTACCTGCAAAACAACCTGCAACCTGCACAGGAAGTTCAGTTCCTGGAGGATGGCACAGCCATACATACCAAACAAGGAGGTATGGTGTTTCTCCTAGAACAGTTTTAAGAGTATGGTGGAGATATTGGGAGAAGAGCCATTACACAAGGAAAGGTGGGCAGGGCACAACCCACCAGCAAGACTGGTATCTGCTCCTTTGTGTGAAGAAGAAGTGATCTAAATGATCACTAAATGATCTCCAGTAGGCTACTTAAGTGCATGTTTCTGACCATTCCTGGTGCATTACAGTGCCGACCTAATGTGGCCAGTGTGTGTGTGGGCAGTTTCTGGATGGCATAGGCACTGATGCCATTGACTGGCCCTCACGTTCCCCACAATTGATAACCTCTGGGAAGTTATGACTCGAAGCATCCATGGCCACCACCAAAGACACAAGGACACCATCTGCCAGTGCTTCCCCCCCAAAATAGTGACAAAATGTGACTCACATTTTTTTTTTGCTAAACAAAGACAAAATTTAAGTAAACAAATTAGATTAATAAAAAGTAAATCAATTTTGTTTGAACTCACCCAATTTTTAGTGGTCAAAAATATTAGAACATGTGGAATATAAGAACAGTTGTTTCAGCATGAAACATGTCCAGGTATGCCCTGTTTGATTGCTTGTTAAAATAATCAGTAGCTCTGAATCTCACCTCCTGGTTTGAGGCCTGGTTTTCATTTGTTAAAAAGGATATGCCAACATGAAAAACAAAGAGTTGTCTATGGAAGAAATGAAAGCCATTTTGAAGTTAAGAAATATCTTATTTCTTAACCAATACAACAATTTGGAATTGTCCTGAAAAAGAAAGAAACCACTGGTCAAGGAAAAAACCCTAAATTTCAGTCATAGGCATTATCTCCACAGGGCAAGGTAAAGGTATCAAAATCCACATTTGAAGAAGACTTTAAGGGCAGAAATAAAAAGGTTATACTACAAGAAGCAAAATACTCATCTGCAGTGACAATTAGAAAACAAGATCGGTATTTGCAAAGAAATACAGAGAGAAATAGAGAAAAGCCACAAAGGTTTTGGAGCCAAGATTGTGGCCAAAGTGAGAAGGACAAAAAAGATCTCCAAGCATACAAGCTCATGGGTCGAACACAGTGGAGTTAGGATCATAGCTTGGGCTTGCATGGGTGCTTCAGGAACAGACTCACTAATTTTATTGATGATTTTATTTATTGATTGATGATGAAATCCATAATGGTGGCAGCAGAATAAATTCAGACAATGATCCAAAACACACTTCAAACACAACAAAGGCCTTCATCAGAGGAAAAAGGTTTTACATTAGCCCAGTCAATCACCAGACTTTAACTCAATTTAGCCACATTTTACTGAAAGGGAGAAGAGAGAAACCCCTAAAAAATACAAAACTATCTGTGGTACAAACCTGAAGAAGCATCACAAAAGAAGAATGCAACAGTGTGTTGATGTCAGTGAGTCACCAGCTTGATACAGTTATAAAAATCGAGTCATCTGCCTTACTAAGGTGGATAAGGTTTAACACATCTAGACATGAATATTAGGAAATAAAGGCTCAAATTATGATCTATTGTTTCATTTTCTTTTGAACATCAAACCCAATTGTCTTCGGTGTATAGCAAAAACAAAAGAACTGTCATTGGTGTTCCTATACTTTATACGGGGATTGTGGGTAAATGACACTGTGTGGAAGTGCTGAGCTACTCCAAAGCTTGTGAGATTCAGCAAAGGGGACTCACTAAGTCAGCGAACAATCGGTGCATCAAGCAATCAGTGAATGAACATTGTTCTGCTAGGCCAGTTCTCCCAGTGGTCTAATAAATAAGAAAATAGAATTATTACCCACTAACCCAAGTAAACATGGTTGTACTTATCAGCCTTGTAATTGTTGGTGGTGATAACAGTATGGCCAATGTGCTTTTCTAGTCCACCTTATTTCCCTTACTAGTACAATACTCTCCAAAAAAACAACGGACAGTGGAGCCATACAACAAAAGGATTATGTCTATTTCCAGGGTTGTTTTTTTAAAGCACTTTTTTGATTCAGATGTCAAAAAAAATCTACAAATTCATACTGTATATGCTACATGCTGTATATATGAATCTGCTGTGCCAGTGTAAAGTTCTTTGCACATACTAGAGCCACAACACAAAAAAATAATAATGCTGAAATAACCAAGACTATAAAACAGCGCTAAATTTCTGATCTCCCTTGTGTCACCATGGCAACGTCAGCTTGGTGCCTGTACAGTTCTGGGCAGGAATGAGGAAAATACATTTCTGAAAATGAAACACACGGATACTGGTGGCTCAGTTATGCATAGGGAAATGTGGAAGTTTAAATCCATCCATAAACCCACAAACAGTGCTTAATTTTTAAACAATATGTATCGGAAACAAGGAAGAGTTGATCCAGCAAATGGACAAGGATCTTAGAATGTATAGACACAACAGTGCTCCAAATATTTCTTGCAATCACGTGTCAAATGGCATCTTATAGCTAAAAGCATAGGTGTTTTCAGTGCTAACATTTCACTGATACCGGCAGAATGGATGAATTAAACGCACATTTTCTATATATGCACCCCTACAATTAACAATTTGTTCAGAGCAGTGTCTCTCTGTCAAACAAAATACTATGAATATAACAACATAGATACCAGTGACTGTGACTGAATATCAGTGAATATCAGTGATTGTGCCTGAATAATTAATCAACAGCAGTCATGTATTTCAGAGTTTCCTCCTGATGTCGTGATTTGCTCTGTGATGGGCTAACAGGTTTAAGAAACACAAATGACATCTGTGCTTTTTTACTATCTTGCTCTGCTCCATTCCTTTTTCTAACTTCTTAAATGAATGATAAAGGTAGCTGCATGTTTAACATTCTGCGTGTTAAATTATAACATGTATGTACTTACCTACTGGTCATCATGGAAATGAGTTGATGAAAATGATTGAAATGTTATTACTTTGTTTAATTGTATTTTATTAAAAAAATAATAATAAATTGATAAATTAAAAGCATGTAAGCGTGCATGTAAGATAAATCCATGCTAATTTCAAATCAGAAGGCATATTTTAAAAAGGCACAAAATAAGTACCCTTCATTTGTCTGATTCCCCACATGCCCATGCTCTCACAAGTCATGACAGGCATCCTTACCACAGAAATAAACCTGTTTGGTGCCATCTATTGGGTAGCAATTTGACAAGTAATCACACACATAGCAAACAGTACATTTTAAATGGATGTACACAGTGCAGTCAGTGCTGAAGGTATATGAATAATTTGACTTTAAGACTTCACATGAGACCTACTACATCATCAAAATAACAACTAAGTAATAAATAAATGTAGTCTGCAATATTTTTACAATGTATATTAGAATATTAATCAAAAACAACTAATAAATGTTCAACTATAGGCCAGTGCAAATAGTCAAATGTTTATGTATTATATGTATTCTCACTGTAAAGTACCTCTTTATCTGTGATAATAAAATCACAAAAAGAAACCTTTTTTAAATAGGCAAAACATGGTTCCTGAATGAAGTATTTATAAATACCTTTATCATTTTGTTCCACCTCCCTATTGGAAACTGGTCATTAAGCCCTGTATCAATAAATGGCCTAAACATATTTAGTAAGAATGTGGTTAATAAGAGAAAATCCATGTTTCCAAATAGACTGATCTTAAAAGATATCATGTATGGTCTTGGCCTTTTACACATTTTGTTGAATGTGTCCCCAAGAATTCCATGGACTATTTGTTTCCTCTCGAAAGGCCAATTGCACTCTTAGTTCTACATTTGTGCTTCTGGGGGGTTTATGTAGAAACTCCAAACTAGAACAACTTTAGGAAACAAAGGATCCTTAACTAATAAGAACTTATTTGAAGAAACCCCTGAAAGACCACTTTTCTAAGAGTGCATGTCAGTTGGCACAGATTTCTTCAAGGCATAAACATATGTATCATCTGTAACACCTCAGGCAAGGATTACAAGTTTTTTTAGCTAAAAATAAAATACAATGGTCTTTTCTAAGTACGTCATGAATACGTGATACAACACAATGTGTTCTACCAATAACTCTTTGACTGCCTTTTAACCCACATTACACACCTTTTTTTTTTAAATAGGTTATTTGTGCAGCAGAACTGAAACCTTACCTCAGAATGTGTGTGCAAGTTTTTCCACCTGACATTTATTTGCTATCCATCTGAATGAGCAACATGAACCTTGTTGCACAGAAAAACACCATAACATACAACACTAAAACAAAACTACCAAGTATGTACTGTATTCATCGCCTCACCAGATCTACCAAACACTGACTGAATTTTCTTTTCTTCAACTGATTTTTCTAGTATAGCTAAAAATAATTGCAACAGTCCCTCATGGTTAGTCAGACAGGAGATGTAGCAGGGCACAACATTATAGTGTGCATTTCTCAGAACATTGTTTGTCATGGGATAGTAAAGTTAACACAAATCCCATCTCCTCAAACTCTGATAACCTGACAAGTCTGAAAGAACCAAAAATATCATATGCAGTCAGCCAACACTTTATCAGGAACATCTGTACACATTCCTGCAATTATCTAAGCAGCAAATCACGTGGCAGCAGCGCAATGCATAAAATCATGCAGATTCTGGCCAGCAGCTATGGTAAAAGTTACATCAGCCATCAGAATGGGGGAAAATGTCTCAATATTTTTGGCAGTGACATGAATGTTAGTGGCAGACTGGGATTTTTAAGTTTATTCAAAATGGAGAAATAAAGAAAAGGCATCCATTGAGTGGCAGTCCACCTTGTTAATGAGAGAGGCCAAAGGAGAATGGTCCGACCAGTTTGAGCTGACAGAAAGGCTACAGTATCTCAAATAACCACTCTGTACAAATGGGCTGAGCAGAAAAACATCTCAAAATTCAACACATCAAACCTTGTGGATGGGCTACAACAGCAGAAGACCACATTAGGGTCCACTTCATTCAGGAAATGACAGAAAGCTGAGGCTGCAGTAGGATCACAAATACTGGACAGGTTGAGAAATGTAGCCTGGTCTGATAAGCCTTGTTTTCTTCTTCTGGAACATAGATAGAGGGTCAGAATTTAGCACTGACAGGATGAATCCATGGACCCAACCTGCCATGTATCAATAGTCCATGCTGATGGAGGTGGTGTGATGGTGTTTGGAATGGTTTCTTGGCACACTTTAGGTCCTAAACACCAATCAATTATTACTTGAATGCCTCATTCTTTTTGAGCATTGTTGCTGATTATGTACAGCCCTACATGGCCACAATTTACCATCTTCTGGCTATTTCCAGCATGATAACACACTATGTCACAAAGCAAAAGCCTTCTCAAGTGCCAACATGTGAGTCTTTATCCAACTTTTGGAATGTGATATAACAGAGGAACCAGGACCAGAATCTCAGAATCTCATCAGCTTTTGCAATCTATACAAAGAAATATTGAAGCAGTTTTGAGAGCAAATAAAAACTACCCAGTATTAGAACATTCTTCCTGAAAGTTCTCAGTGATCATATATTATATAATGATAAGTTAGATGGCTGAAAAAATGAAAAAATGGATGAAAACAATATACAAGTCCATAAAAACCTTTTTATTTTGCACTGTTTATTGCAAATTGGTTTCAGAAAAGTGTATCGGTTTTCTACATAATCCTCATTTTGTTCAGTGCAAATGTTCTATCACTTAATGAATGTCTGTATTCCTCAAAACATTATTCTATTGTAATTCAAGTGTAATTTATTAATTTAATTAAGGTTTTCATTTGACTTACTCTTGTAGAAGTAATGTTCACCTATAAACCAAATATTGACCAAATACTTCAGTTTAGATGCCTTGTTATAAATAAAGGCAAAAGACCGGCCCCATGCAAAAAAACATGCTTCCATCTGCTTAAAGGGAAGTGTCAAGGGAAGACACATTGATAATTATGTGTGCTTATTTAAAGAGCACAAAAGCCATGCAAAACCTTTCATACCCTGTATGAATGTCTGAATAATGTCAATTTATATACCATATCATAAAGCAATTGACACCACTGTCAATTTGACAATTATTAATGACTATACTACAGTAAATTATTTATATTAACATTTGTTATCATCTAAAATGCAATTTTATATCACATAAAATATCATTCTTTCCAAAAAATAACATTTTTGTATGTATTTTTGTTCCTTTAACTATTTTTAAATGTAATGATGGCAATACTATTTTGAAGCATTTATAGGTATATTTACTAAAACTTTACAACTTGATTAGGCTTTCTGCACAATATTTTATGTCGCAAAGTAAAATACTGGACGAAACTAATAACTGAATTCAAAATTGAGTGACTTAAATGTAAATAGCCCTCAACTGGCTGAGTTGAGTAAATTTCAGACATACCTTGTTCAACACAGAAGAGCTAATATTATTTGCCAAACTGACAGGATTCAGCAAAATTTCCAGCCCAACTGCATCTCAAAAACACACAAAATACAAAAACTACCAAAAATAATCAGGTACTGGGAAACTATTGTGACACAGTATATGCATTCACACTTTACTAGGCTTTATAAGATTTTATTCTGAATATTTGATATAAAACATCATCTTGGGGCCTGCAGAGTGTTTTTAAACTGGCCCAAACTAGCATCCCAGTATCTGTCCTCTCCTCCCTCTGAAAATACATAGAGTAAGCAAGGGGCAAGTTCCATGGTTTAAGAGCATCAGAAAAGGCCAGCGAATACAAAGCACATCCAAGGATTGCGGGGTGAGGAGCAGTCCACCACCTGCCCCTTTGGACAAGCCTTGACTGTGTGTGAGACTCTATTGCTCCTGTATAGTTAACTGAATGTGCAGGGTGGGGAAGAGACTCCTTTGTAATAAACAGGTTGTGGTTATTTAGCTTGCTATAACATTAAAGTACTGAGGATAGGAAACAGGTAAAAATAACCATACTACATGTGAATCTATATAAAAAAAGAAAGAAAAAGCATAAATAGTGTCATGTAAGTGTGGCATTCACACTAATTTGAGCTAGCAGGCTGTAAACTGTTGCCCTACTGAGGGCTGGGACAGATGCTGGTTCATAGCTACATGGCTGCTCTACGCATCTCCTGCAACCGCCTGATCTTACATAACCCCCTCCCCCTCCTGGTTGGCTGGCTGCTTTTATGAGCATATTCGTCTCTTTCTCAACATTTCACCTATATCACTGCCATTTTTCCATGTATCCTCTTTCACTGACATTTCTATATCCGTTATATGTCTGGGATATCAAGAGATAATGAATGATTTTATAATGCTCTCCTTTTAGATTATAACCAATTCATTCACGTTTACATGGAATAGCGATTGTAAGGAAAACGGCCTTCAAAGCCAACTGAAGCATCCTCTGAAAACCTGACAGGCAAGATGACATCATGATATCCAGCCAAATGATGTACAGTATCCACCCGACCCAAGCATTTTAATTCTCTCACTTTTTTGTATTTAACCACCATCCATTTTAACCACCAACTCCTCAATCTCTATACTTTCTAAAAACTGCCCAATAAGCTTACACATTAACCAAAATCCAAACAAAAAACACTGACAAATTAGTAGAGTGGTTAAAAAAAGAGGTGTTGTTTGTCATTTTTCCTGAAGCTTAAAAAAAAAATTTAAAAGGTGTCCATCCTGAAAGCGGTAACAGAGCAGCGGTAGCAGCTGCTCACATTTTTCTCCATGTTTCTTCCCATTGCTTGTTGAATTCTCTCACTTTCTCTGGTAGCCTTCACCCTCCATGTTACTGCTGTTCTCCAGATGCCTGCTCTCTCATCTTCCCTAAGTCACTCAAAACGTGCAGATTAAAACGGTGATGAGCCTTGTATAACATACAAGCTTTGGTTTGAATGCATTGTACATACATGCATTATGCTGCTCACATAAGTGGTTGCTTCTTTCATTTCATACACTGACAGTGACCCTTCCCCCACCCCTACTCTCTCTATTACATACACACACATTTTTTAATTACAGTCTATGTTCCTATTTTTCTGATTTGTGCTCCCAGAATATAAGCAATAAAAGAATATTCATACAGGCTTAGATAATCAGTAGAATTTTCATCTAATGCAAGATTATTGCCTCTTTTGCAGTATTTCATATCATCCTTAGAAAGCTAGGCATCCAAAGATATCAAGATTCTTCACATATAAATAAGACCTCAATCAGTGCAGCTATTTAGAGACATTTTAAGGAAGCTACTCAGCACCCAGTCATTCCCCTCCTCCATCTTCTCCACCAAAAAAAAAACAGGCATGATATTATCCAATCTGAATTATGCACTCACCAACCCAGAAAACCTATGTACTACAAAAAACACTCATTAACAGGGATTTGACACAAGCTTCATTTGGCTGTGGTAAAAACAGACTTCCAGGAGAAGGATGAGGTCCTCTAAAAATGAGAGCCCAAACCTAGCAACCAAATACGCCACCTGCCTCCTTTCAACGCCCCCACTGGCACGGGCAGTCTATCAAGCACGACAAATGCATTTACCTGGTCATACCAGTCCCGATTGGTACAGGTGCATTCTGGCCACCATCCACCTTGCCCTCCCGAGTTGTTGCCATTTACCTTGGGGCCACCCTTGGACTGGCTCATGGGAGTAGGGCCTCCAGGGCCCCCGGCTGACATCTTTTTCCCTTTACTTCTGCCCAGTGTGCCCCCTCCGCCCATGCCTGCTCCTCCACCCGAGGTTTGGGGCGGTAAGGTCTGGCCACCTCCATAGCTGGCTGGATATCCATAGGGTTCTGGTTGCCAGTCTCCATACGCTGGGGCGTCCATTCTGCGGAGGGCAGCCATGCGCGTCACCTCATAGCATTCTGGGCACTTGCAGCAGTGGTGGTGTTTGTGCATGCTGACTGGCTCACGACGCGGTGCTCTCTCACTGTCTCTCACTGCTGCTGCTGCCTCCTCAGATCAAACACAACACGCAATACTGCTCGGCTCAGAGAACAGCAGTGCTGGTGGAAAGCGCAGAAATCACAGGAATCTCACCGTCTTCTGAGCCCTTTTATCCTCTGCTTTGTTCCTCCCAGGTATCAGCCGGGAAACAAGTAATACAAAAAGGTCTATAGTCTTCCTCCCTTCAATGTAAAAAAATGTAGAAGGGAAAGCTGAAAATACAGTATATGATCTCTCAATCTGAGACCAGCCCCGATGACGGAACTTTCTTCTTGACTGTCTTGCTTCACAGTGATAAGTAAATAAATTCATAGATATATAAATTCATTTGTTTATATATGTATATATTTACACACACACAAGTACATAAAAAAATATTAATATAAAGGGACAAACACAAATACACAGCTATATACAGGTATATAATGTATATATACACATATATATATCTATATGCGTGTGTACAAATATATATAATAAACAATTTGTATATATCTATAGATGAAATCCGTGAACAAATCTTCCTCTGTATTTTTCTTCTTTTTACCAGCAAGATTTCCTCTTTATCTTCCTTGTGTGTTGGGAAGCGATTTCTTTCCTCCCCTCTCTTTTCTCAGCCTGCAGAAAGGAGCTGAGCACTGAATTGCCTCTCAGTTCGCTTGCCCTAGATGAGGATTATACAGAGAGATGCAAGCAAGCAAGAGGGAGAGAGGGGGAGAGAGAAAAAGAGAGAGAGAGAGAGAGAGAGAGAGAGTGTGAGTGAGAGAGAGAGAGAGAGAGAGAGAGAGAGAGCAAGACAGAGAGGGGGAGAGGGAGATGCGTAGCAGCATCCCTCCAGCACCTCAGCTCTGAGAGACACAGCCAATCATCTTGCAGCACTGCCATCAGCAGCAGCACCACCAGGACTCGTTGTTTCAGTGGCTGCTCTTAAAGGGGCAGCGCTCCATAAACTGAGCACAGGCACAGAGGCAGAATGAAGATGCAGAGATTCTATCACTTATCACTTGCTGGCTCCATATCAGAATAGCGGCCCTTACTTTGCACATAAAAGCTTTAATGCTTTAAGGTTGTCAAATTAGGATGAGTCAGGTGCACATTTCATGTAGTCATGTTTATATGAATCACTGCAGACTGCAAAAAATCACCCAAATAATAGAGACTCTATTATCGTCATCTTTATTAGCTGTTTTATCCTAGTCAGTAACATGGTAAACGTAGAGCCCTTTAACAGGGGATAAGATGGAAACACACACTTGTTAGGACACCAGTCCACTGTAGGCTACCCTACACACACATTCACACCTAAGAGCTTTTAAGCATGTTTTTGGGAGGTGGGAGAAATCTGAAAACCTGATCGAAAGCCACATAGACACATTGAATAGGACTGTGGTGCATTACGTTTCATGCCATATGTCCTATATATTAACTAGGTTCATTATTTGGTTTGCATGTTTTGCATTGTCAATTAGTAATCAGTTTTGACAAAGAGCGATTTTCCAAACCTATTTCATGTAATGCAATAACAATAGCTGCATGTTCAAACATGTCGTATTCCATAAAAGCCAGTTTAAAGAGTTTTAACCCAGTTTAACAACGGTTACTGAATTTGCTGAAAGGGTATATAATTATTGCCTTGAAATTTCCTGTAGAACTACTGGTTTTTATACTGATACTACATCTACTACTATAACCACCAAGAGGCTTGCTCATCTGAAAACAGTTTATATATAATGGTGTCTTTCAGCTGAAAATGACGATGCAAACATATCCATCCCAGGGTACATGATTCCTTCATTTCTTTCCTTTTCTCCATTGCGCTCATCTATGGCTTCCCCCCATACAGTGGTGCACAGTTCAATAGGTGTCACAGGAACAGTGCTCTGTTTTCCATGATCTTTACAATTGAAGATGCAAATTAGATGAGAAAATAGAGAAGCAGACCAGGATTATATTCAAGCATATCATGCTAGCATTAGGTCTTGGGGTTTGTTACATCTTTTAGTGTGTGACTGCATGTGGGTGTTTCTAGTACCTCTAGGGAAGGAGTCCTACTCTTTCAAATATTATATAATATTAAAATATAAAAAGGGCTTATGTTTGCAGCACAGATACTCAACAGCCAGAGCTCTATAAAAATGCAATACTAAAGAGTGGCATGGAGAGAAAATGGAAATGAGAGCAAGTCTATGGCAATTTAACATTTAGGCACTGCGTCACAAGGCAGTGTAACACACTTGGAGGAAAGCAGCAGTCGACCCGTTCCACATGCATGACATCATAGACGGCTGTAATTCGGCTAATGTCACCGTGATTGACAAGAGAGAGAGTATGCCACGACTCCCCACCCACACATGGTCAATTTTGCGCTCTTGGACATACAGCCATGGATGGCTGTTGTGTAGTCAGGGTTCAAACTTGTGATTTCCGGACAAAAAGGTAAATGCTTTACTGTTGTATAACTTAACTTGATTTGTCTGGCCATATGGCCAAACGTTTGTGGACACATGACCAAAGAGCAGGTGCTTTTCATTTTAAATGTCCAATTCCAGACAAGTTTCATTTTGCTGTTTTAATAACCTAAATTTTTTTCTTGGAAGGCTTTCCACTAGATTTTGGAGTGTGGGTACTGGAATTTGCCCATCCAGCAACAAGAGCATTAGTGAGGTCAGGCACTGATGTTGGGTGTATTATCTTGGAGCATGTTTGGGCTACGCCTCGTACAGTTGAAGGAAACTGTTACACTAATGTGCAAAAAAAACACCTTACAACTCCTTCCACCTTTATGGCAACAGTTTTGGGAAGGCCCACATACGGATGTGATGGTCAAGTGTCCACAAACCTATGGCCATGCAACGTACATGCAGCCCCATTCACCACTAATCAATTGCATTTATATAGCACCTTAAAAAGGCACTGTCACTGTCAAAGCAGCTTAACATAAGAAAGCATAAACTTCCACAGAAGTGTACAGATGTATGTCTATGTACAGATTACATGTTGTATAGTATACATCTACTGAAAATACTATATCGTGTAAGATTAGAGGCAGATACAGTTACAGGCTAATTTCTAGTAAGAATGATGTCATTAGTACAGCTGTATAGTGTGGAGACATTTATAGAGCTCTAGATTTATAATCTATAAATCAGTATAGAAGGTTTACCGATTCATATTATAAACATGAGGAACATGAGGAAATCCATATGATTTTAAATGGAAGACAGAGCCTTTGCCACAAAATAACCCTTATCTGTCAGCTTAATTGCAATCCCAATTACATAAACACGTATATTTTAAACCTTTCAGATACACACTCACACTAGATGAGCTCTATAGAAAATTTTCTGGAATTTTTGTGCATTCTCACAGCAGGCCATGTGACTGCTCTCTAACCACCTAACAGGATGCATGCCCAAATAAGGTAAGATAAGACACAGGCAGACTTAAAGGGGCAGTAGCACCATTACTAAGCATCGTTTCAATGAAATGCAGAGGCAAGGTTGCATAAAATACAGCAGGGTTTCTAAAAGAGTGTGAAGATATGTCATAGATATTAATGCATTTGATGCTGTAGCTTTCAGTGTATAGGCAGTAGTGTGGGAAACGTTTTGTTCAAACAATTTTCTTCCCATTGTGCTGACCTCATGCAATTCAGTCATGCTCAAGTCATTCTCCAGTGTTTCATGGAGAGCTGAAGGTAGAAACATGACTCTAAAGACATAAACATTAAGCCATGGCTTCCACAATACGCACTCTCTGAGACCCTAAACAAAAGCGCCTATGAAAGCTGTAACTCCTATTAATAGAACTGGTGGCAGAAAACAGCTGCTGTACCAAACAGTGCACATGTGATTGACAGTCTAATGATAGGGGGGAGCTATAGAAAACGAAAGATAGTGACGAAGGAAAAGAGGGTCAGAGAAAAAGGGGAGAATTCGAGGTGCATGGATACTGACGAAATTATTGGAATCAGGTGAAAAGAACATTTAATAAGAATATTTCTGAAGGAAAGGGAAGGAGCAAGGTGCAGCCATGCTACTGAGAGGAGAGGAAACATATAGAAAGGCTTATCACATGCAGAATGCAAATCAGAAGCATAAAAATGTATGAAACTATGACGAGCAAACTGCATAGAAACACAAGGAATGAAAGATTATTCTGAGAACAAAAATAATCATTACTCATACAATAATATAATAAATAGGATAAACTTTGAATCTTGCTAAGGTTGTTCCTTCAGTTTATCATATCGACACATTTTGATTTTGTTGCTGAATTTCTGCCCGTGTTGTACTGGTGAGCACATATAACTGCGTAAGGTAGAGATGAGAAAGAGAGATGGGAAAACAGACAGAGGGAGGGAGAGCAAGCGAGGCAGTCAGTCTGTGGGGATGCAAGCAGAGGGAGGAATGTGGTTTCCATGGCAACCTGCGGAAGGCTGAGCTCTGGGTGTCCGTTCCAGCTCTGACTGCGTTGCACTGCACCGGCCCTCGCCTCTCAGTCGGCTCATTCCTTCCATCCTCCCCCACTCTGTTTATTTTTCTCTCTCTATCTCTGCTGCTCCCTCTTTATTTGTGCTTCTCTCCATCCTTACACTGCACTTTGTATACCCGATTTTCCCTACTCATGTGTGGAAAGAGACACACTACATTTGCCATGCAACATCAACCAGCATCACCCAGCTTTTCTCACCAACACAATGTGATTTGAGTATCAACCATAAGATATTAATGTAGAGAAATGACACTTGACATAGCTTAAAAAAACACACACACACGCAGAGCCTTCCTACAGCATTAGCTGAGACCACAGAACACTCCTCTTCCTCCTCCGCACTCCCACACCCCTCGCTCAGTTCTCCACTCATCTCAAAAGCCAGCGCCTGCAGGCATTGTGCTGCCATGTGCCTTTGGGCGTGTTGTGATTGGGAAGGCATGTGAAAATGAGGTCTGCCATGATACAGTACAACTTGACCATGATGCCTTTAGAGCATTAAAAACAAAAACAGTGACATCTCACACGAACTCTGAAATTGTGATTAACACTTTATTTTCCTGGTTGAGAAAGCAGCTTGTGCTATTAGCCTGGATCTACAATCTAATGTAAAAATGCAATTCACGGTTTTCCTTTTCTTACATTCATCCCAAATCACCAAAAGGCATAAAAAATATTACACTAAATCATTATATGATTTATATTTTAAATACTGGAATACTGCTGAGGGGGGCACGGTGGCACGTTCACCTCACACCTCCAGGGTCGGGGTTCAATTCCCACCTCCACCTTGTGTGTGTGGAGTTTGCATGTTCTCCCCGTACCTCGGGGGTTTCCCCCGGGTACTCCGGTTTCCTCTCCCGGTCCAAAGACATGCATGGTAGGTTGATTGGCATCTCAGGAAAAATTGTCCCTAGTGTGTGATTGCGTGAGTGAATGAGTGTGTGTGTGTGTGCCCTGCGATGGGTTGGCACTCCGTCCAGGATAAGCAGTAGAAGATGAATGAATGAATGAATGAATACTGCTGAAGATTTAACCACCTTTAACCATGGGCATAAATCGTTAAGCATACATTATGTCCATGCAAATTTGAACAAGCTGAAATTTAGGGTAATTCCATCCTCACAACAGAACTGGCATTTGAGGTTAAACACTTCAAAGTCACTATTCGCAGACAAGGATGGTGTTATTTTGTGTGATCCAGTATTCTTTCCCAAACTGCAATTATTCTACAAAGAGCAATATAGAACTTTTTTCTTTAAGGAACTCCATGAATTCTCAAACAGCCACTGACATCAATTTTAAACTGTTCCTAGTCTGTCACTAACCTTGGGCATCTCCACATGGGAACGGCTCACTAGCCCGGCCACTCTCTCCACCTTCTGTGGACTCCTTCTGCTGGTCACTCGAACTCGCGACACACGATCCAATTCCGAGTTCTGCTACACATATACAGAAAAAAGCCTCAGACTTCAGACAAATAACTTTTAAATCACAAAATTTTAAGAACTGCTTAAAAATGTCTGGTTGTTTACGATGAATCTTGAAAATTTCATGAAAGCACACTTTTAGTGAAATGGCTGTATGGGTCACAACTCTATGAACAAATTGCGATACATTTCCCAGTATACTAAAGCACCTGGTTCTCATATGAGCTCCCTGACAAGAATCATATTTGAAGCAACTACTATTTTAACTATAAATGTGAGGATACACAGGCGTTTGGATGTTTAAGAAAACGTTTGAAAGCTATAAGTGAACATGAAACTTTAACTTTGTGATTTTATGTAATTTACATTTATAATTTTATTATTGCTAATATTCCAATCAAATGGTTTAAAATGACTGTCTTTGCATCTCTACTCCAATTCCCTCAGGTTTTAGGGTAGTTATTTTTAGTAAGTAATAATAAATTTAAATCTATTTTTTAATAAGTTATTTGACAATGCTATTCTAAAGCACAGTTATTCAGAAGCTGAACATCAACATACTTATCACCTGCGATATACAGAAATCTGCAGCAAAGAAATAAATTCAGTTCAAGAATACATTTTCATCAGGATTAAGACACAATACTCATTTGACTTAAACTGGCTTACAATTGAATCCTTTTCCAACATGGAGGACATGAAACAGCAGGTACCCACAGCCTCTACTGCAGCATCTACTGTTTTCTTACATCTATGATTAGCGCAACTAATTTGTGACATCATAGGTATTTGTTGTGCAGTGCCTTTTGGTTTACTGCCACTGAGCAAACAAATTAATAGGCACAACACGGAGAGCATGAGTTCGTGGGATTGCTACAAAATATTTAACCAGTGAGTCCCAAAAGATTTCCACACCCATGAAGACATAGGGCTCATCTGAACTGTAAATCATAATTAAATTGGTAATTAGGGAAAGTGGGATGGGGCAGATACAAATTCAACAGGATGATATCCCCTGACTTATGATAGTCTAGTGTTGTGTATAAGTGTAACTGACTGTTGCAGATGCAGTCAAGCAAATAAACACAACTGTGCTACCCACTGAGCAGAAATTAGTTTTAATACACCGTAATGGCAAAAGACGCATATTCAAATGCAGAGCTTCTTCAAGTCATATTAAATCCAAAACCCAGAAGGTTGATTACATTGAATCCTATTAATAGCAAAAGTGGCATGTCACCACTTCTGCATTCACATTAATGGTGCTCTAGAGCTGCTGATGTCTTTTTCTCTCTAGCCTCTGCACGAAATCAGTGAATTTGCAGACTCATTTCATTTAACTCGCCTCCACTCAGGTGACAATGTGTGTTGAATGCTAATAAGAACTGCACTGGACTCTCTCAGCTCTAGCCCTCCCTCTCTGCCTGCTGCTTCTCACTCAACAGCCAGTAACTCTCCACAGCACGGCTCTGCATTTCTACAGTGTCATACTGGGCTCTACTGCGCCTGGAACATTCTTCACCACAGATAACACAGTGAGTCAGTGACCCCTGCAGTATTTTCACGGAAGGGAGGCCCTTGTCACACAGTGCTGATGCTTTTGAAAACAGAGGAATGTGGACCAGAAGTTCAAAATCAGTATCAATATGAGAATAGAAATATGAAAATGTCTGTAGACTTTCAGATCTGGCTAATCAATGCAGTACAGAAACATCTATGAAATAAGTCAAGCAAATTTATCAAACTTTGTGTCAAAAATACCGGTATGTATTTCTGACCTCATAGTGTTATAAATGCTTTGCAAGTGTGTGTATCAAAAAAGAATCACCTGTAATTACATTTTTAGCAACGATTCATTATAAATGTCAAGTTTACATTAGGTAGGCATACTAATTGCACAACTCAATAACCATAAAATAGTAATAATTGTTTAGTTTAATTTTTATAAATGCATTTTAAATATGATTACTCATGACCTGTTAATGGTTTTGAAAATTATTACTTATTACTTTTTAATTAATAATTATTAATTATTACTAAAATATCGTTTATTCATTTTTAAATTCATTATTTGAACTGACTGAGTTTATGGTCAATTCTTTTTGCATTTGTATCGAACCCCCACACTGTTATTTTCTTTCTCGAAAGCACTTTTAAATATATACACTTTTTCTGTAATTAAAGAGGGCTAATGTTTTTTTGGGGCTGTTGTTTAAACATGAGTGTGTGCATATACGTGCATGCACTTAGTCCTAACAAATAATGAATGTACCCTCAGTCAGGAATAGTAACACTACAACTCTCCACTACAGTATGGACTGGACAAGTAACCTGCAGTCCATCATATTTTCATCCCCAGTGGCCTTTACCAGATTACAAAAAGAAGTTGAGCTTATTTTGTCAACCATGCCTATAAATATTTTTGTTGCTCCATGTGACTCGACATTATATTTGAGGTCCTTGGTGACATTGTTATGTTTCCCACTGATGAGCACTAGATGTTACCACTGCAGTCTTTTCTAGAAATGACTAATGCTTGGCTCCCTCTTTCTTTTTCTCCATCTGTTTTCACACTTACTTCCTTCTCGTTCATCTTCTCTCCACTCTGGTTTGATTACTGAAATGCACCAAATCCTTTCATTTTTCATACATTTGTTCTATGGGTAGATGGCCAACGCTGAACAAAAAACAAGTTAATCTGGTGTCTAATGTAATCAGTGGAATCAGTATGTGAAACAGCAAACTGACTGGTATGTGCATATTTCCAATCCTGAATATTACACACATTTTAATCACTATTTGGAGATGTTTACCTCCAACATCTTGTTGGGACCATTCTCTTGTGCTGCATTCTCTGTTGCATTTAGCTGCAGGGTCACTTCATAGCATTCTTGAATATCTGAAAATAATAAACATGAAAATTACCACAATGCTTTTGTTTGATTATTTGTTATGCTTTAAAGGTTAATCATTCTGTTTATCCATAACAGTGATGAACCACTAGCACAGGAAGAAACAGACACCACATTAAAGACACATATTAGATTACTGCTTAATGAAGAATTAAATATTGTCATAGTAACAGACAACAACAGAAAAACTTTCCGGCCATGCGAAAGGCCAGCACAACTTACATGTCAAAAACAAAGTTATAAACAACGTCATGGTTCAACCTGTGCATCAGTCTTGCCATTGTACAGATCTATAAATATCTTCTAGCAGCTCCATCCAAATTTCTTGCCCATACTGAGTTTAGATGGCAGCAGCAACAGTCACACTCACTAACAGAGAGGCTGTTAATGTGATGCACTGCTGATAACGCAGTGAAGCGCACAGCACATTCCACAGTTGGAAAATCATCAGTGTCAATACTGGAGGTCACAACAGTGTTGGGGGTCCAGCAAAATTGGTGTCTACCAACTAATGACATCTTAAATTTATATTTATCTACAGCAATTTATGGTCTTTTTTGGAAGTTTATTTTATTCCTATTTCGTCCTATGTTATACAATGAACAGGCTAGCAACACTGAAGAGACTATTCAGTCAGATTCACAAGCTTTTTGCTAATCCCTTGTAAACTGCTAGTACAATTACAACCACTAACATTAGAATTTTACTGCAATTTTATTCCCACAAACTTGATTCAGCACCTGACATCCTTCTTTTTGGCAATGTTTTGTTGGATCCTTTTCTCCAGTAGGATCACAGTTCTAGTGTACACCTTTATTTGCCTCCAAAGCTAGCTGGTGTGGTTTTAATGTTCAAGAATCATTCACAGCAAAAAAGGCATTAAAGATATATGAAGTTAGATTAACACAAGATTAAGTGAAAGAAAATGGTGGCTCTGTTGTGCTATTGGGGCATTCTGCTGGCATGGTTCAGTTCCAAATGACCTCTCAAAGGAAAGAGTTACTAACATCACCTTTATCACTTCTACCTTTATGAGAGTGTTCCCTTCCAGGCACCATGCTCCAGTCACAGGGCATGAGGGCTCATGGGATGGTTCGGTAAGGATGACATTGATGTAAATTATATGCTATGGCCTTCCCAGTCCGAAGATTTCAATCCATTTGGACACTTATAAAGGATTTTGTAGTCGTATGGGAGCCATCACTCCCTACCACCATCATCAAAGCACCAACTGAGGGAATCTTTTAGGAGAACAGTGTTCATCACTATAGTACCATTTTAAAGACTACAGAATCTGTAATAAGGTGCAGTGAAGCTGTTCTGGCAGCTTCTGGTAGCCCAACACTTTCCTAACACATTTTATGTTGTTTCCTTCACTTTAATTTCCCATCTTCCTATACATAAGAAATGCTATGTTTACAGCCATATGAGCCATGGAGTACAACGATATGAGAAATATTTTTGGCTGTTGTACATTTAAGAGATCTTTAATTACCCAAGAATGATATAAGCGATAGGCGAATGATAAGCAATCTCTCTTACCACTATGACATGCTGTTCTGCTAATCCAGCCCACATCACACTCACACCATCTACAGTTCTATCTCTTTTACAGTTTGCTCTATCTTCTACCGGGATCTATTTCAGCTCGAAATCTTTCCCCGTTGCCCTGTTCTAGTTTTTTTTCTTCACCTCTCTGCTCATTAACAATCCATGGCATATGGTCACCAAATGTAAACTCAAAATACACTCAGAGCCAATGATACCGTGTTTCTTGCTGCTCTAATATGTTAAAGTGAATATGTCCCATTACAAAAGTACCTCCCGGAGGACTATAGCATTTGCAGGGACCTAAAAGAAACTCTGAGCGAAAATTTAGATATTTGTGGCATTTGTTTATTTGTGCATTTGTGTTAGGGGCAGCTTCAATGTCCCCCAGAGGTGCATTAGAAAAGACAGTAGAAGAATGGGGGCTATGTGACTCATCATGGATGTGTCTATGTAAGTCTGTGTGTGTGGGAAGAGAACACTGTGTAGGAGGTAGTTATGTTGCCCGGCTGGCCAGCGTGAGATGAGAGCGGGAGAGAGATAAAAGTGTCAGAGAGACAAAGTAAAGTAAGTAAACTGCAACCTAGATGAGCAGGGCTCGCCTCTAAACAAAGCATGATTAAAACATTCAGCTTTGTAATGAATAGGAATATTTAAATGTGTCACAAAGGGACATGGGTGTTTAGGAAAGTTCTAAGAGCTGTCTTAGAACATCATGTAGGCAGTAATGATGTTCTAAGAGCTGTCTTAGAACATCATGTAGGCAGTAATGATGTACACCAGTAAAGAGTACACCAAGAATGAATTCAGTCCTAATTGGAATAGAAATGGCAGGAAGTACCAGCACTGGTCCTTGTGAGCTCAATTTCCTACAGTAATTCTGCTCCATTCATCGCTTAATGTTTCAGTTGAATGCATTAAATACTAAAACATCCCACATCTCTTAATTGCATACAGAAATTTTCAATAAACATACATATAAAATAGGTGCAACAGTCAAATGCAAAATGTTGTTGCATACTTTAACATAAACATCATGACTGAATAATAACAAATATTCCAGCAATTTTCCTCAAACTCATTTTCTCTCCCGATTAATACCACACACATCCTGGACACAAACCACAATGTACAAAAGTCTCACACATTAATTAACCAGACCCACCACAGTCATATTTTTTCAGATGTACTTCACTGGCAAAATTTCGCATGTGTTATACTCTGGTAAAAGAATGTACAACCTTGTTTCCTTATGGCTAAGGAAAGTGAAGTCAAACATGGCTAAGTCTCTTCCATACAGTAAAAATCTGTGATGCCATGACAGGGGTCGCCAAGGCACCTCTTTTGTGGGAACTGTACGTTCCTGTGTGTTGTGTGTGTTTGGGAACAAAGAGATGAGTCTGCTGTTAAGGAAACCTTTGTTCAAAATTGTGCAATCATGCAGACATCCCATCAAGCATCCCAGCCGCTCTCCCTACCTCCCACATAGCACAGAGGTTGGCTTGTTACAAGCTGAGGTGAGGTTCTCCAATACCATTATCATAATTACAGTGTCACCTATAACGGAAAGCTGCATAAAACATACAGAAATGCACTGCGTTAACTCCTTAAACTCTTTCCAGGTCCAAACTAGCATTTTTCACTTCATAATGACAAACCTCCCCTAACAGTCTCACTGTAGTTACTGAATAATTCACAGCAGGTACTGAATAATATGCTTCAAGGTGAATATCTTAATAATAAATCCTGATGATTTAAAGAATAGCATAATTTTCTAAACATTTTAATCTATATGCACAAAAAAGGGTAAAAGTTAAAAGCATTTAAGAAAATTAAAGTGATAAAAGAGTTCAGTAAGAAATCTGACTGTATGCATGATAAATGAACATCTCTGATAAGTAAAACAATAGGCTTGGGGCCTGGGAAAATGTTACAGAACCCAAACAAAAAGATATATTATTAAAGGTAAGATCAAGTTTCATTCATGCTCCCAACATGACACCAGTCCAGAATCTGCGCTGATTAAAACCACATGTTCTTCCAGGCAAAACTATCTGACCTCATTCTTTTATGTGTCTGAGAGACAACTTGGGCTCTCTTTGACGCTACAGTACAAGCTGAGATCACACCCTGTGTGAAGATAAGCCGGTTTCTATCCTTCCTATAGAGAATGTCATGTTATTTACTTTCCAATAACAATCCAGGCTCTTTTCCAAATGTGTCAAATATTTATCTCCATACAGGGTTACCATTAGGGTTTAAGTGCTGTTATCTTGTGTGGTTTCGAAATCCTTGATTCAACTACTGACAGATTTCAACTGTGAGAATTATCTACCATTATCTGTACAACATACATGCAAATGCATATCCTCTAAAAATGCATTTAAAGTATTTACAGATACATGACCAGCAGCAAAGTAATTTCTATCCCCAGTGCTGTGTTTATACTCAGAATCTTATCTGGCAAGGACACAAAGCAAGCAGTAAGCCTTTGAGTCACATGGGATTTTGAATGAAGGGAGAACCTGTCCCTTTCATC